>NW_025776577.1:0-138014 GCF_021130785.1 Homalodisca vitripennis
CTTTATCAAGAGATCGTCAACCACCATCGCCCACAAAAGGGAGACAGTACCCCTTCCTGGGGGCATCCTTTTCGGGCTGTGAAGTTGTTGACATTTAAGGAGGACTACTATCCACTTGACACAACATCTGTTGGAACATTAAAATAAAATTCAATTCTGCCTCCATGGATCCGTATGGTACTCGGTCGAAAGCTCTTTCCATGTCCTTAAAGACAGTAACTAGGACAGCCTTCTATTTGAAGGTGTCTTCCACCATATCCACTAAACTGTGGAGAGCGGTAGTGGCTGACTTACCTTCAACGTATGCGTGTTGATCTAGACTGAGTGGTAGCGCCAGTAAGGTTTCTTCCCTTATGTATAAATTATGTTTGCAATAGTTTTTCAGCATGAAGGTTAGGATAATCGGTCTATACTAATTAGATTGAGACGAGTCTACCTTTTTTCCACACAAACATCACAAGTACCATCCTCCAGTTCTTTGGAATACATCCAAAGGACATGCCGCTTTTAAACAGGGGTTTAAGGCAGTGGTTAATTTCAGTGGGAACGCAAGGGAACGGCGTTCCCTTACCTTCCCAAGAGTGCCGGAACGCAAGGGAACGCTTTTAAAACTACGAGTACAAGTTTTAGTTAAAAAAAAAATTGTAGGTAGGATCAATATTATGCTATGCTTTGTTTGCGAGTGACTCGTAAGCAGATAGTAAGCGCCCGTACAAGCAGTTGTGTTGTGAGCTGTGCTGTGATGAGTCTTGCACGGAATCAGGCAGGAGGAAGGTGACGGGCGAGTCATCCTAGTTCGCGCATGCGCGGCTGCGCCTCTCAATAACAAAGCAATACCCACCCCACCCCCTTCCTTTCCCCCTTCATTCCTTCACCGCGCCACCGCCCCAGTGATCACAAGTGTGTTGACTAGTTGACTTGACCTTGGTGTGTTTCGCGTTTAAGTTACAAGTTGCATCGCATCCCATCACGCTTAAGTTCGTTTTTGAGGTGCAGGTCGTTGATTGTGTTCGTGTTTATGCTTATTAGTGCTGGTGCAGCTAAATAGTTTTCCCTAATTGACTATGACTACCAGAAAAATTGTTGATTTCTTTAAACCTAACCCTAAGAAACAAAAAGGTTATGCGAAAAATGAGAACTGTAGTTCGGAAGCATTGACTACAACTTCAATTGTTGATCAAGATTAAAAAAGAAGACGCAATCGGGATCAATGAGGATAATTGCGATTACCATTCCCCTTCGACTTCCTCGTCGGTCAAAATAGTATCCAGGTTGGTGGGTTTGGGATCTGATGCAGACGAAGCTAAGGCTAGTAATGAAAATAATGACTTTGTTAATAGGGGTGAACAGCCAGTTTGTTGGTCTGAAGAACAAATTGTTGAATTTAAAGCTAAAAATCCATGGTTAATTGTGAACAGAGAACTAGGTTGCAACGTTTGCCGTAGTGTGAGTACTCTCGGTGCAGAGAAAACGAAGGGCCTAAAGATTAGCGAAGAGTGGGTTTTAGGAACTGTTACCGCTTATGGAAACAATAAAAAAGACCAGCAATCCTCTCTTAGGAAAAAGATATTTTTACACCGTGGGTCTCGAGCTCATTCTTTAGCTGAAAAAATACTCATTGAAGCTAAGAAAGATACAATGAAAAAAGCTGTTGCTTCTATGCATAAAGAGCAGCAGATTGTAACTGAGCGCATTTTCCGCACGGCTTATAAGCAAGCTAAACTAAATAGGCCATTTTTTTGAGTTTGAAACTGAAATTGATCTTCAAATAATGAATGGCTTAGATATGGGGCGAATCCTACATTCAAATGTTTGCTTGCTCCAATATAATTCATCATATTTCTGATGAAATGAAATCAGACTTGATAAATGGCCTAATCAAGTCAGACTCTAAATTTTCCCTGCTTTTGGATGAAGCCAATTCAGTTTCAAACAAAAATGCTTTGGTGGTTTATATCAGAACTGTTTCTAAAGGGAATGCAAAACCCTATGACAGTGTTCTTAACACTTTTTGAGCTAAATAGCACAACATCAGCTGGTATATTACAAGAAATTTTAAATCAGTTTACAAGCATTAGGTCTAAGCTTTGAATTCATGAAAGACCATATGATTGCTCTAACTTGTGATGGTGCTTCAGTGCTACTAGGCAAAAATCTGGCCTTGCTATACAGCTTACTGAAACGTTCCCCAACTTGTTCATTTGGCATTGTTTGAACCATCGTTTAGAGCTTGCCGTGCACGATTCCATAGAAGAAGTAGCTGGAATCAATCATTTTAAGATATTCATGGATAAAATTAGAAACATGTTTAGTTGTTCACCGAAAAACAGCAGGGAGTTGGCAGAAAGTTGCTAAAGGACTAGAGGAGCAAATGTTGAAAAATCGGCCGTGTTTTAGATACTCGTTGGGTTAGCCTCCAGCTTAATGGCGGTGAAAGCAGTTTGGACAGATTTTAAAGCTTTGTACAATCATTTCATTAAAGCATCTGAAGACAAACAAAGGGACTCGAAGCAACGTTCAACTTACAAAGGGCTTTGTAGTACATTATCTTCTACAACTTTTGTACACAACCTGGCATTGATGTTCGATGCTCTAGAAGACTTATCGGATTTGTCCCTTACAGCTTCAAAAATCAAGCCTCAACCTTATCCAAGCCCACAGTGATGTAACACTGTTAATCAAAGTGTTTGAAAACCGAGTTGAAAACATGGGTAGACGTTCAGTGGAAGCAAAAATTGCTATTGACGATTTGATGTTTCAAGATGTTAAACTTTGTGTAAGATCCAAGATACCCAGTATTCCAGAAAAACAGTTCTATCGGAGCCTCGCTAACAACTTGACTTCAAGGTTGCTATCATCATCTTCAAATGCGGCTGAACACTACACCAAAATCATGAATGACATCAAAGTGATCCACCCCATGTATTTGTACCATAGTTCAAATTCATTTATGCTGAATCGCGGTAGGAAGTAGGCTCTTATTAACTAGACGCGGTGCGGGGACATTGTTTGTTCAGTTGTACCGGCAATCAGCTGATCGGTCAGTGACGTATCGGGTGATGCGTTCCTCCCGGCTCGCTGGAGGTGGTCTAGTCTTGGCGATTGAGGAGTACGTGTAGCGGTCGAGTTGGTAGCTGAAGTTCTTTCTCTAACCCAATAGTTGGGATTTAGAGTAAATTTATTTTTCGTGGGTAAAGTCAATTTGAAGTATTTAAAAATTTTAGTGCGTTTTAAGATCCGATCTGCCTCCGTAATCTTCAAAGTAGTAAGTTCTTTCTCTAACCCAATAGTTGGGATTTAGAGTAATTTATTTTTCGTGGGTAAAGTCAATTTGAAGTATTTAAAAATTTTAGTGCGTTTTAAGATCCGATCTGCCTCCGTAATCTTCAAAGTAGTAAGTCCCGTACCAGCGTATAGTTAATATCTTTTATTTTATAATACTGTATTAAAAATTTCTAAAGTTTCCCATCTTTCAGAGTCTGAAAATTTAATTCAAATTTTTGAAGTTTTGTGAATTAAATTTTGGTGATAAAGTAAATATCAAGTTTAGTGTTATATTAATTTTGAGTATTTTGAGAAGATAACTTTTATTTTGTTTTGTTAATTTAAACCATTTTTGGAGAAGTATACATTTTTAGTTTAATTTTAATTTCAGTACCTTTTGATCAGACTCTTAATTAGATTTGTTCGATTGAGTGACATTTGAAGAAAATTGAATCAAAAGTTTGTAAACTTTGTAAACTTTTGGGTGAACTTGAATTTTGGAATAAACCAAGTATTTCCGAAAAGTTGTTTAATTTATAAAGTATTTGCTCCATATAAATTTAAAATATGTGCTATAAAAACGGAACAGATTTTAAAGCTTTGTACAATCATTTCATTGAAGCATCTGAAGACAAACAAAGGGACTCGAAGCAACGTTCAACTTACAAAGGGCTTTGTAGTACATTATCTTCTACAACTTTTGTACACAACCTGGCATTGATGTTCGATGCTCTAGAAGACTTATCGGATTTGTCCTTACAGCTTCAAAAATCAAGCCTCAACCTTATCCAAGCCCACAGTGATGTAACACTGTTAATCAAAGTGTTTGAAAACCGAGTTGAAAACATGGGTAGACGTTCAGTGGAAGCTAAAATTGCTATTGACGATTTGATGTTTCAAGATGTTAAACTTTGTGTAAGATCCAAGATACCCAGTATTCCAGAAAAACAGTTCTATCGGAGCCTCGCTAACAACTTGACTTCAAGGTTGCTATCATCATCTTCAAATGCGGCTGAACACTACACCAAAATCATGAATGACATCAAAGTGATCCACCCCATGTATTGGCCAAAAGACTTATCCATCACCTACGGAGAATGTGAGATCCAGCGAATCTGCGATAGATTTAATATTAGCAGTTCTCAGGGTATAATTAGAGACTTCAGACACTTCAAGCAGGGACTGAATCCTATGTTAAGTGGAGAGAAACCTACTATTCTAGAGTAACCGCCGTCGTTTAAGAAACTGATTTCCATCATAAATAGTATTGCAGTGTCTAGTGCTGAATGTGAACGTGGGGTTTTCTGCAATGAATCTAATTATGTCTCCTCTTATATCTTCACTCTACATTAGCACTGTTTGCGATTTATTGCGGATCAGGCTCTTAGGACCTCCTGTGGCTAGATACAATCCCGAGCGACACGTCAAAACCTGGCTGGCGAAGGGACACCATTCTGCACTTGACACCAAGTCAAAACAACGAGGGCAGAAAACTTACCATGAAGACAGCATTGCATTGTGGGAACTTTTTTCCTAAATCTGTTTTTTAAATATCTTTTAGAATTTCAGAACATTAAGTTTTCATTAAAATAACTAGCCTATGCCTAACTTATAGTTGTGTTCTGAACTCAAGTTTCTGAGTTCTTTTTTGTACTTACAGTTAGTTTTGTGTATTGTTGTTTTGTTTCTTTTGTAGTTTTCACTTTAAAATATTAACAAACAACTAAAACTAAGTTTACCTACAGTCTTGGCATTGCCTTACAATATTATACTACAAGTCCGTACATATTTGTTATAATAACTAATAAGCAAATAAAATAATCAACCTTAACTTTTTAAAACTACACTAAATTTAAAAAAATGAAACCGTGTTACTCCACTCTGTGTGTCATTTATTTTGTGTGTAACTAAACGCTTCCTTTTCCTTTCCAAGAAGTTGGTTTATTTTGAATGTATTAATATTGTTTTGTACCCATAAGGTATGCAATTTTTTTTGTAAAATATGCAAACTTGTAAAAAAGCTGTTATATTAACAAATATCCATTTACATATTAATATGTATTATTATTACTACTGTAATGTGTATAAATAAAACTGTGAATAAGGCTCAATTTGTTTTTATTTTACCATTCATTAAAAAATTAATATTGGCGAGCTTCATTGATTCAAACAAAATGGTCAATGAAATCAAACCAAATATTTCTGGGAAATTTAAAGTAGGCAACAAGGTGTTAATGGAGTAGAGTAGAGAGTAAACTCAATAATTTAAATTCATGTTTTTATTTTCTTACATCCTAATCAAGCACCTTAAAGAAAATAAACAGCATTAAAATATCACTTGGTATTTTATAAAAATGAATGTATTATTATGTTTGGGTGGCCTAAAAACAAAGGTTTACAGTTATAATTTTCAAAAGTTTTCCTGGGTGAGGGCCCCCCTCCTTCCTGGGGTGTATTTCCATACCCACCGGTCTGAGCTTCCCGCTTTAAGAGTTCCCACACCTAAAATTTTAGAAATTAAGCACTGGTTTAAGGTTATTTAAGATGATATCCAACCCCTCTTGTATTTGGCTGGAAACACTCCATTCTCTCTTAGCTTTTTGAAGGATCGTTGTCTGGTCTTTGCTGTTTTGGACCTGACCTCTCCCCCCGTCAGAGAACAGAAAGTCTTATCTCGTGTCGAGTTCACAAGGAAAGTGCATCTTCAGTAACAATTTCAATGTCTTTTTACTTACCGTTAGCCATTAGTAAAGGCTCCACAGGTTTTGAGTGTTTAAAGCCCGGTATCTTCTAGCAGACAGTTAATGTTTTAAAGAAGTTTATCCAGGTTCTCATTTCGTTATTTCTTATATTTAATTAGGACATTCTGATATATTAACCATTTATCTGTTCTTCTTGCCCATTTGAGGAGTTTTCCAGTTTAGTTTTTAATTGTTTCTAGTCTCCTTGTCCACCAAGGCACATCTTTCTTTATCCTATTGATTATGAGAGGGCTGTTTTTATATCAATTGGGACTGACCTTTCTAACAGCTCTTTCGTGCAATGTGATACAAATAGTCATTTCAGTTGTTTTTTACAGTACAATCTCGTTTTTCTGATAGAATTCATTTCTGCCAACTCTTCTGCTAGTCTCTATATCCCCTCCAATTAGTAGATTTAGGAACCCTGTATGTCACATTAATCTCTACTTCCCGCCTCTAGATTGAACCTAATGAAACTATGGTCTAAAAGTAAGGCTTCCTGTGAAACATACCACCTAAGTTGACACCGCTTAGGACTTTAGATAAGATAATGTCCAACACATCTCTCCTAACTTATGTAATAAACGTTTTCTAATTCCATATCATTAGAAAAAATTAACTGGAGTATATCTGCACCTCTAGAATTAATTTTGGTGCTGCCTCATTAGGCGTGGTGCGCATTACAGCCACATCCGAGGACGAAGGCCACCGTAGTAGCCTATCTATGACAGTTTGTTGGTAGATTAGGGAAATATGCTGAGGTACAATTACCTCTTTTGTCCCTTGAGTGGCAACTTATATTGCCACTACGACCAGGTCTCTAGTTATTAGTTCTGCAACAGGAAAACTTGTCCTCGGTGTATAGCGGCTGGACCGAAAAACCTGTCTTCTTTTAAACGAAAACCCTTATATCTCAACCCCAAATAATTCTGAAAAAATAATTTCTATCACCCAAAATAGTACTTTTATAACCTTCAGTTTACTACTATTTGTGACGAAGTAACAGTAAAAAAACGTGATGAAGCACAACTTTGAAATTTGGACCACCCTGTATACAAAAAAACTGAATAAATTAAAACATTTCTTCAAAATGATTATTGAATAAAGAAATTTTTAATGAGGTACAGCTTGATCTATTTTTACATTTAGAAACCATTCAAAAATAACCCCCGCCCAACAAAATATTTTTTAAGCAATCAAAATTATTTTTGTAATTCCTCAGCTCAGTCACTATAGATACAGACTTGTGGTCTGTCTCAGAGTGTATATACACCATGTAACAACAAACTTGGTACGTTTTCAATCTGATTTTCAGGATATATTCGCAAACCATCTGTGAAGCGCTTAAGTTTGATGTTTTATTATACCTAATGTCTATACTCTATAATATAAAGAATGAGGTTCGGGTATATAATTTTTTGATACAAACATCATAAACTATTGTCTGAAACCGTAATCCACTGAAGAAAATACATTACAAATAAAGTCAATATATTTATTTTTTAACTATGTTCTTCCAACTACAACATTTTTTATATCATGTTTTATTACTATGATAGTCTACAGAAAAGGAAAATTAAAATTGGACATAAATAAATGATTAAATAACTTTAATATGGTTACATATAATCCTAAAATCTTGATCAACATTGGCTCGATGATTCATGAATTTTCATTTTCCTTGAATCTGAAAAATAAGAAAAACAAAGATCAGGCATGTATTTAAACACTTCACATAACGTACCTATGATGAGAAGGATTGATTCAATGCGGATGTTAAGTTTAGCTCCAGTTCACGTCACTCTTAGTGCAGCGTCTAGAATCTGACATTGTCACAGACTTGGTTGGCTCCTAGAATCGGGAGGAGTCATGTTCGTCTGAATAGATAAAAAAAAAATTGGTGACGAAGAAGCTCAAAATGAACTCTTTACATCGTTTTGACATCAGGACACATAGACTACAAAATACAGTGTAATCTAGGTGAAGTATTTCCATTGTCTTATCAAGTGCACTATCACTAATCTATTGTTATAATATGGTTCTTCTGCTTTCTTCAGTTATGAACGTTGATTGCTGTTGTCTTGATAAATAACATGGTTCACAGTTTTTATATTGAAGTATCTCTGTACTGTTGATCTTGTTATTTAGTGCTTAGAAAAGAAATACTAAGCCAATAATTGTTCTTTGAGATGCCAAAGTTTGTAGTTTTAGATACGGTACTGTTCCACTGCTCAAATATCAATCTCCAATTTAGGATGCCAAATGGTAATTAGGAATAACAGATTTAAGCTAAAGAGCCACCATTGTGGGAGGGGTCCAAGGGTTAACTCCCAAAATTCTTTGAAAATTAAGCATTTAAAACACTCTTTATTTCATTATGACATTATTTGCTAATATCATGCCTACAATTCACAAAATGTGTTATTGTACAGGCGAGTTGAAGAGTTGGACCTTTCTCATGATTGACTATTAACCAACAACCGACCATTTATGATCAATATACCTTCTCACTAGTTGCCAGCTTTAAGACATTTCACACTATCTGCTTTATTGGAGCTATTTTCATTCTTGATTATTTCTACAGATTTTCTTATTCTTGGATAATATTAGGGAATTTTCACATGTACTTTTGTTTTTTCTTAATTCTATTGCATGCTTGGTCATGAAACTGTATTTTGCTATGGCCAATTTGTCCATATCTTGACATTTTGTGTGTCTAATGTGTTTCACTCACTCATGTGGATATTAAACATTTTGTCTCTGATGTAGACTGAGCCACAGGAATTTTGTAGACTCCCGGCATACACAGTGGAATCTTGTCATTCACTGGTCTCAAACAATTCTTCAACTTTTGGGCTCGCTTAAATACAGTTTTGACATTGTATTCTTCCTGTTTTACCTTTCTTATTTTATGATTCCCTCCAAAGAGTCCGGACCCCCCTTAATTTTTTAATTACTTTCTAAGTAAATGATTATTATTATTTAAATAATTCAGTATTACTGACATGTACTGCTGAAAGATCGTTCTCAACAAAGAAACGGGGCAAGAACGTTTTAAGGAACAAAATGGGGCCCTACTCTCTGTCCACTACCGGAAAATATCAGTTGCCTGGACCCCCCAAAATTGTTTTCTGGCTACGTTCTTGCAGTTATCTCGATATACCGATGCCCGATTGAATCATGTAATCAATACTATGAATTTCTGGGCTGGATGATTTTGAAAATCCATGTTCAGACATCTATTGATGCGTTATTATTATTTCTTCCTTCAGACAAGTCACTTTTCAATCGCTGTTAAGAACTAGTTTACTAATACCAATATTTAAAGGAGGGGACAGTACATAATTAGACTTAATTTCATAAATCTCAAGTATTAGTAAAATATATGAACTATTGTTTTTAAACAGATTATAATCTTATTTGACATCAAATAACATTGCAACAGACACACCGATTGGCTTCGTTAGGGGCTGCTCTACTTGTGCAGAATGTCGGCTTTCATATTCCAAGTTGCTGTAATTCCACGCTTAATAGTAATATGCATTAAAAGTAAAAAATGTAGGGAAAATATTTTCAGGAAACATAACTATTACTAAAGTATATATCAATTAAATGACGTAGAGGTAAATTTTTGAAACATGAGCTTCATTATTGTTACTTTCCTTTACCTCATTTTATAAAACAATGACAAATCAGAAATATTTAAACACTTGCTGTTACCTGTGACGAAATAACACAAACAAGTACTTTAGTATTATATAGAAGCCACTAATTTTGGAAGTTTTCTTACCGGGGACCTAAAAAAGTACATTATTAGAAAGAAAAGACTTTATTTGGCTTACTTTGAAAACAACATGACAATCGGTTCTTGTACTATTTGTTATTATAATATAATATAAAATAGGAAAGTTCATATGTCCAAAGCGATTTGACACCGGAAAAGTAAGACAATCTGGAACGTGATCTGAGGTCGGGCAATACGCTACCCATCAGTGTAGGCTTTGGTGGCGCCACCCTATGCTTATGACGAAAAAGGAAATTATCCCTCGAGATAGTACTCAAATTCAAGTTTAGATTATATGAATCCTCGTAAAGCTTATATTTAACTTTGTTACTACTAGTAACATATTATATACGATAACCTAATCTTAACCTAGTTACTTATATTGTGTAATAACAAGTCGTAGGTAGGGATAGCGTAACCTCCTTCTTGCTGACTTGCTTCCATTTGGGAGGCAGAAAATAAGAACCAATCGTCATAATGACTTGTACTTTTTCCACTTCGCCAAATAAAGGCTGTTCTTTCTAATAAGGTACTATTTTTTAGGTCTCCGGTACGAAAAACTGCCAAACATAGTGGCCTAGGGATAATAACAACGTAATGGAAAATTTCTATACTAACATCATCTGCTGTTGTATTTTTATTAGTTCAGTTTACAAATGTAGCATTAGTGTGCAGTAACTATTACTAACACACGAACTTACTTGCACTTGGTACATGTGTAGAACACGGTTTGGCCCTCATCTGCTGACCGCAGCTGAAGGGTTGCGTATGACATTCGGTCGTTATTGCACTTGGGACATCTCCTCTCCACGACAGGTCCATCAGCTTCTTCACCTTCATCCATTTCAACTCTTTTTTTGCCTGTTTCTGAATATCTATTAAAGTATATCCTGTAGTTGGCTTCCATTCTTCCAAAAACTAGAAAAGGAAAATTATTGTAAGCATCATGTAATCTGTTCTTTCTTACTTTAATTTGAAATCTATTAACCGTACATGTTACATACAACAACAAATTGAATTATCATGACGATCTATTGTAAACAGATCTATACAATACATAAGAATCCTCATGGGTAAGTTCTAGCACCTCTACTTTTCATCTGTTATATCAAAGATGTACCACATCTAAAAATCTCATGTATTTGGACTATTTTTCTTTATAAATTTATTTATTATACAATATTCTCATTGCCTCCATGGTTAGCCCTAAAACCAATGTTAATTTAATGCTCATCCAAACCCCATGGAATGACATGCACCATAATTGAACTCAATATTCAAAAAGCTTCATTCAAAATTTCAAATCTTATGTTAGTTTCATTTTTTAATCAAGAAAAGATAGACTATGTTCATGTGATCGGAAGGTACCACAAGTGGTTTGTAAGTAGATAGTACGTACATACGAAGTTAGGACGTTATGGTCACGTTAGTTTTGCTTATATATTAAACTTATGTTTGTTTTTTACACTATTTATTAATGTGTAGAAACTTTGGTTTTGTTTGTATTATTTCCAGATTTATTTTTTATCCACACCGGTAATGAAATTCATATTAACATACAACAATTGTCCTTCTGAAGAAAACAATATAGGATTTTAGGGGATGAAAATAACAAATAATAAATTTTAGAAAATTAAAAGTGGAATCTTTTCTTGCAAGATAGTAGGAAGTCATGGTTAGATAAACTTACAATATTTCTTTGTTGTGGCAAGTTACGTTTCCTAGCTAGCAGTGGCATTCATGATCCGAATAACCAACTTGAATTTGATTGTTTATTGATAGGTACTACCTCGAGGGATGTTTTTCGTATGTCGCCATCAGCACCGAAGGTGTTATAGCTGCGCTGATGGCCAGAGGCACTTGTGTCAGGCCGATATGAACTTTTACTCAGAACATCATTAACATGTCTTTTATTTGTATCAAATTCTTCTGATTCAGCATTATGGTGGACTACAATATAATTAATGGCCACCAACACAATCGGATGATGATTATCGATTTAAAATATCAATACTATCAAATACAATATTTGACCTATAGAGATTCATAATATTGTCAGATTTCTTTATTTAGACTAGTGACGTCATTACCAGCTATTGCTAATGACGTCATAACCAGCTGTTATTTCGTTTATGTAGGAGATTAGTGACAGCAACAAAAACTATGATGATGAATATGCAAATGTTGATTCAAAATGTTTTTATGAACAAAGAAATCTTTAAAACTGGTCTCAGAAGTAACTGCATTGCCGATCATCTTGCAGGATATATGTATCGACAAAAAATTATGATTATTGGTGGTAATTCATTCGAACATTTTTTAAATGCTATCACACATGTCAACCCTGTGAAGTAATAGTAATATATGGCCCAATAGTACTTTAGATAGGCTACAATTTTAAAAAACAAATTCATTTCTTTTATATATAAAAATATAGCTCATCTATATTAAGATTTTTAAAAACCTAAAACTTAGTTCAATTTGACATCATCGTTCATAATTTATCCGAAGTATACTTGTTTGGAAATAAATTCAACACTATTTTGTATCGTTATTGAATAATGGTGACAAGAATAGTGACATATGTGTCTTCTTTGTTTCACAAGCAGTTATGTTTATCCTCAAAAATAAATGTTATTGTTTTGTTGTAATTAAGTTTATAGGCCTATATTATATTTAATTTGTAAATTATATTAATATTCACACATTAATTTTTAAGATTGAAAATTAGTCAAACCATGTAGTTTTTTTAAATAGCTATTACATTATTTGATTCGACATTTTGCTTTCAGTCCTAAATGGATGGTCATCAATATCGATGATTCCACATCATTTTATAATCATCATCTGATTGTGTTGGTGGCCACTTGTTGTACTGCAGCCTATGTTTATTTTACTAAATCAAAGACGGTGAAATAGCTGATGTCAGCAGCAACCAAAACAAAGTTGAAAAACGATCAGGACAAGAACACAACATGATGCCCAGCAAAGATATAGAACAAGGAGATATTAGTCCGCACAAGATATGTTCTATATCTTCGTTATTGTCACCCTCTGAAACCTTAATTTTTTGTTCAGGACTATAGCAATAGGGGTAGGGTACGATAAGCGGACCCGGTTTTTTATATCGAAATTGGCAAACGATATTACTTAATCATAACCATCGATATAATTAATCGATACTGATTAATTATTTTGAATTATTAAATAGTCTTCAACAGCTGTAAACACTAAATAATACACGTATGGTAGTATTTCAATTTTACATAAGTCATAGTAATTATTAAAAATGGCAGTCAACTTTAGAAAACTACAAGACATTGCTTTGAAAGATGATAAGACATAAATAAAATATATTGTTTTTGTGGCTTCAACATGTTGGTCTTGTACCGAAAACCCCATTATGTGAAATTTGTGGGAAAGAAACAACTGTAACTGTGAGAGGAGCAAATATGGTAGTCAACAGTTTTCCTAATTTTTGTTATAATAATTTGTTTGATCACTATAAATACTATTTAATTCATATTATAATTTAAAGCATATGATTGTTATTGAAGACTATAGATACTTTTATATCGATTGATAGTCTAGGATTTTAGATGCGAATATTAGGTATCGAAGACTACATTCTTCGATGTAAAAAACCGGGTCCGCTTATCGTACCCTACCCTAGCAATAGGTTAATAATGCGAAACCTGTCTTTTATCACTCCAGCTGTTAACTTTACATTTACCCAATTTAGATACCACCCTCTTATCAATTTTGGAGATAACAAAACATTGTATTATTCAGTCAAAGCGTTAAAAGAGGCACACAACAGAAACAACTAAGAATTTGGTTTTCCTCAGTTATGGTTATCATTTGGTCAAACATAACCTTAAAACTAATACTGTGGCAAACAATGTTATTACACCCACAAACTATCACGATTGACACTAACCTTCAGGTCCATAGGAAATTTTGCATAAATAGCATGTTACTCCCCCTGCTTCACCAACTAAAGGTAATATAGTACCACACTGTGGACAAAAACCTGGTTCTCTTACATCCATCATAATATTGAGGTTAGAAGGTTTCTGAGTAATCTAAACCACGTGCTCATAATACCCAAGTAAGTCAGTCAGTGACTCAGTGTCAAGTCATGTGTACATTTTTTTCTTCTGGGTTTGCTCAAAAGAGCAGGCTTCGTTATAACATGGAGCCTCGTGGTTCCATAATAAATGTATATGTGCGTTATTTAACGTAACAGGATAACGTCCGTGTTCCTGCTCAGTAACAGCTGTCCCCGCAACGTGTTGCGAGAAACTCCCTATTATTTTGGCAACGTGATGACAACGAACAATGAATTCATTCGTTTTGTTGCCGGCAACGCTAAGCTTGACCTGGAAACAGTCTAAAGCAGCAGACTCGAAATTTTCCAGCTGCTATTTGAGCAATGAGGTTTTAATGAACAACAGAGTTGTAGTATTACAGTTATTATTAATTGCCGGAAATATATATATATATATATATATATATATATACAGCTCGATAATCTCGGCATGTACATCAGTTGTATAAAGTCCTAGTTTAATTTATATTATGTACTAAAGAAGTAGACAAAATTAATTGTTCAATTATTTGTCATTGTCACTTTTTGAAACTTAATTGTTTTGTTCATGAGGATTATAGTTTAGTTGTTTATACACACATTAAACTGTTCAATTTGACTATGTACATGTGTGTTCTATAGTTGTGTTACTATTTGTGTCTAAGCTTATACAAATTAATAATCAGAAATAATTTTGACGTGACAACGTCTTAAATTAGGTTGCGGCTCGGAGTCACTCATGAAAAAGTGTAACGCCCGGTAACATTACGATGCCCGTCCAGTGGGTCCGCCGCACGGGATCCGCACGGGATAAAGCAGATAACTGTGGGTCCGCCGCACGGGATAAAGCAGATAACTATGTTTATTCGTGAAAATGTGGAGTGCTTAGATTCGTCATTTACAACAACTACAACAATAAAGGTAAATAATTGTACACTGATATTTCATCATCGTAAACTATGATTGATTGATTAATTGTTAGATTGACACAAAAGTTGAGAAACTGAGTTTATAGGTTATGTCATACTATTGACAAATGTTGATAGTGTTAAGTAAATTATTAGTTTAAATCACTCTGCAATCAATCGTAATTCAGTCGATTGAGAAGAAACAGCGCGTATTGCTAGTCAAACATTTAAAATAACAAATTATAACCTCTAACCTGTCATATCAGTGCGACCAAACAAACGAACTAAAACCGACCAATCACCACGCGCGGAGTTAGAATTTAACTGTGTTTAGCAAAAATTTCAAATTCCAATTTTAGTAAATGTTTTATTCAACTTTACCATTTACAATAACAAATTTTAATTAATTTCAAATTATGTACAATGTTTTAGTAAACAAAATATATTTCTATAGTTAAAATTTGTGCAATTCTTATTTTCATTCAATTCCTTGTTCCTATTGTGCAATTTAATAATATTCATATCAATTGAATTGAATTGAATTTATTTCATGTCTTTAGGCCTTGTGAGCAATGGACACAGTCATCTTACAATTAATCAGTCAGCATAATATTATATACTAGAGTAACTTATAAACTGAACACCAACAATGTTGAGTCAACAAGAAAACAAATAATCAACAAGTCAATAACAAAAAATATAAAAAATCTATAAAATTGATAACAAGATAAAATCCTAAAATATAAAATTTAACAAGACAAAATCAACAAGATAGAATCAACGAGATAAAATTTAGTAAATAAATAAAAATGTGGACTTTCTTAAGTTAAAAACTACAATCTACATTTTTACAAGTCAGGTACTCATTGATTGAATAGAAAGGGTTTTTTACAAGCCAAATGAAAATAACCTGTTTGAATTTCTTTAAGTCTACAGAATTTGCCATACGACCGAGTTTATTAAAAAAGGTAATGGATAAATAACCAAAGTTCTTTTGAGTTTTGCTTAATCTACAGTAATCTTTGTCTAGTAAATGCCTATTTCTAGTATTGTGAGAGTGCACATCACTCCTATGGACAAGATCATTTGAATTCTTCTTAACATAAACAAGACAGGTGTATATATAAAGATTTATTACTGTAAGAATGGATTCTTGTATAAATAAAGGTCTACAACTAGCACTTCTGTCTGAGTTTGTTAAAATCCTAATTGCTTTCTTTTGTATTAGAAGAACTCTATCAATTCCAACTCCGTTTCCCCAAAAAAGTAAGCCGTATAAGAGTATGCTGTTAAAAAAGGCAAAATAAGAGTTTTTTAAGTATTCTTTAGGTACAAAGTGTTTTAGCTGTCTTAACAAAAATACAACTCTAGATAATCTAGAACAAACTTGGCTAATGTGATCTGACCATGTTAGTTTACTATCTAAGACAATTCCCAACAGTTTGACATTAGGTAAAAAAGTGCACTGATCGGGTTGTAGTGCAAATAATATTTGTTGTGTCTTACATTCATTCAGAGCAAGTTCATTAGCCTGAAACCATGTCTTAGCCTCGAGACAAACCTCGTCAATAAACTTACATAAGTTAATGGTATTTTTGTCAGAGCTAAACAGAGTAGAATCATCAGCATAAAGAATGGCGTTGGCCTTAACATTACAAGGGAGATCATTAATAACAATTAAGAATAACAAGGGTCCGAGTACCGATCCCTGCGGCACGCCAAACTCGACCGAGCGATAGGCAGAAAGAACACCACCAACACAAAACTCTCTGCCCACGCTCAGCCAGGTATGATTTTAAAAGCGCCAATTCAGGTTGTTTTATGCCATAAAAAGATAATTTAGAGAGCAGGATTTCTCTCGGGACACAATCAAAAGCCCTGGTAAGATCGAAAAGAGTCGCCAAGGTGGCAGCTTTAGATTCAAAACCATCGAAAATCGATCTCACCAAAGCTCCGACCGCATCCAAAGTACTTCTTCCTGCTCGAAAGCCGAATTGAGAGTTTTGAAAAAGGTTGAAACATTCAAAGTATTTACCGAGTTGATCATTCATGATGAATTCCAAAATTTTTGAAAAAAAACGGGTACCACAGAGATCGGTCTATAGGAACCGGGTAAATCTTTGGGACCCTTCTTATAGATAGGCATAGTTTTAGATGTTTTTAAAGATTTTGGGAAAACACCAATACACAGGCACTGATTTATACACCAGGTGAGAGGCAATATGATAGAGAAACAGATTCTCTTTAAAAGAACACTAGACAGGCCATAGATATCTTTACTATTTGAAGATTTCATATCTTTCACCACTTGCAAAACCTCATCACAAGACACTGGCTTCCATTTAAAGGTGTTAGGAGTACGTGGAGCTTGACCCAGGAGATCCTCAGCAGACACGTTACTGGGAGATATGCTTTGTCGTACCTCTTTCACTGTCTCAACGAAGAAGTCGGAGAAAGCCTCCGGCGAAATATCTGGACTGGATGGAGGGGTAGGGCTCCTTACTGCAGCAATAATGGACCATGCAGTTTTACAAGGATTAGACGCAGAGCTGATTAACCTCTCATTTGCTTTAAGCTTTGCCTTCTTCAGTTCATTTTTATACTTGTTTCTTTCACCGACGTAGGCCCTTCGTGAAGGTTCAGACTTGGTATGACAGTAAACTGTATAAATTGCCATTAGATGTTTCTTAAGATCCCTTAAATGGTCGGTATACCAGTTGAGTTTAATGCTTTTCAACTTAGAGTTGCTAACGATTTTAAGATTTTTTGTTTTAACAGGGCAACATAGATCAAAAATAGTTAAAAATCTGTCCAAAAAAATGTCAAATAATATTGTTTCCTTGTTATTTACTGCAAGAATGGTTGGCCAATCAATCAATGTCAGATGAGAGATTAAGTTTTCAATATTGCTAGGAGCTAAACATCTCACCTCGATTTGCTTCTCCTGACAATTCTTCTTAGTCTGGAGTTCAGGAACGAAAGAAATTTCAATCATGTTGTGGTCGGACAGACACTCATTTAAGACCTTAACTTGAAAGTAATTATCATCCCGATTAGTCACAATATTGTCTAGGCAAGCATTGCCTCTTGTGGGAGTATTTATAGTCAATTTACAGTCCACTGATCTTAGAATGTCTTTCAAACCACGAACATTGGAAGAGTTTACATTCAAAAAATCAATATTGAAATCACCACAACATATAATAAAACATTTAAACTTAATCAGGTGGTCAAACAATCGTTCAAAGAGACTCATAAAAGTGTCCATATTCCCCCCAGGAGGTCTATAGAGTGCAAGTAAGATAATTTTATACTCCGTTAACATAACTGCTGCCACTTCAATGTTCATCTCACTGCAAAATTCATCAACATCTACAACAGTGAACTTGATTCCCTGCCTCAGAAGTACACCCGAGCCACCCCGTTGACTAATTGATCGGCAGTACATGCTAGCTGGCACAAAGTCTTGGATGTTAACCATATCAGAAGTTAGCTCCGAGCACCAGTGTTCACTGACACAGAGTCCAATAAAGCAAGATTCCGCCAAAACAATCTCAAGCATGTCACGTTTGTCCATCAATGACTGAGCATTTAAATAAAGTATTTTAGCATTGAAGGTGTCTACAGATGTAATGCAGGAGACATCACTCGAACATACTGATAGGTTGGGTGAAGCCAAACCTAACCCCGTTATTGGCCTAAAAAATCGTTTTGGTAACGCCGAGGGAAAACAAACTCCTTGACTAGAATTCCCTCCTCCCAAAACTCTGGATTCAAGATGACAGTAGCAGTGTCAATAAATATTCTACCGAGAAAAAGACGTTGTCACGTAAAATCTTCGCCCGTAAAACCGACTTTACAGGCAACCATAATTTTTTTGTTTGATTTCTTCTTAATTAATTATTTTAATACGTACTGCGAATCCATATTAATAGTTCTTAATTGTATGATTAATTCTCAATGATACAATTATATGAATGATTAATTAGAGATACCTATAATAAAACCATCGTTAAGAGTTTTATTAAATTTTGCAATGCTTTATTGGTTCAATACATTGTTTTTTAAAATGTTATTGCATTATTATAATATCAGTTGTTTTCTCTAAATTAAACAAACGTGTTAGTATGTTTCAATGACTAAGCCTTTGTATTTGAAATAAAGAGTATAGAATACTTTTGTCACAGAATGTGAATATCCATTATTTATTATAATTATTAATTATATTAATATTAGTATTATTAACTATTATTGAAAATTATTTTTCTATTTCCAACATAGGAGATTGGTTATTTAAAAGTTCAGTATAGACTTGTTGTCAATAATTCAATTGGTTGGAGTTTTTGTACGTATAAGTCGAATTTATCATCCAATTATTTTGCACTAATGGCTGAAGCCAGCTGAGCAGTTACAGTCTGTTGATTAAACCCTGCCAAATTTATTGTTTTCATTCAGCGGTAAACGGAATGAATCCAGTCAACTGTATTCTACCGGTGTTTTACTGAAACTACTTCAGATTTTTCAATATGATGAATCTGATCCTACAGTTGATAGGGCTAGTATATTGAAATCTTTGGACTATATTTGAAATAAACAATGTATTCATCATGCCACAGTGACAGTAAATTCTTTCATTACAAACACTTTTAATTTACTGTGTACTTAAGATAAAGGATATTAATTTATTTAATACAGTTCACTGCAAAAATGGTGTCAATTCTAGTAAATGTGAGATTTTAGCATTCATTTTCGAAAATTTAGATTAGTTTGGTAATTGTATCTGAAAGTAAGCGTATGGAACCTGAAGAGGGTTTCAATTAATTGTTTCATTTAACTGAAATAAACCCGATTTATTATAGAAAGGTGGTTATAAAATTCAATCTGTTGTCCCATATCTAGTAGTAGTAGTATTGCCACTAATCAGTACCTACTTTACATCCCATTGCTCAATTACTGGACGTCCAGTCCGTTTACTTGGTGTAGCTTGAAAGAAGACAATAACATCATGACTAAACATGTAAGCAGCCGAGGAGCATTAACATGAGGCAACTTATCACTTTTCCTTCACTGCAGCACTCTTTAATGTCCAAGTACACAAGACTGTCATTTTGATTGTTGAACAAGTATTTATTTCAAGACCAATGATTTATTCATTGTTATTACATTTTTATTTAATGATTCATTTCCAACAGCTAGATAATTTCATTACATGCACAAATCTATAACGACACGTTAATTTATGTGATTATGAATTTAAAGCTATATAAGGAGACTACATCAATACAGCGGCTATGTACATGCTCCAAATTATTATAAAAGTCTTCCGATTTCCACCTCGTCGAACAAAAATGTACACAATTAACTTTTTGAACTATTTCGTTCTCGCTGTGGAGAGCGAGTTTCAGTTTAACATCTTTTAATAACTGAAGATGGCTCTCTGCAGTGAGGGCGAAATATTTACAGAAGTTAATTGTGTTATACAACCGGTCCTTGCCAGAGGCTAGCAGATCTTAGTGGCTGAGATGTCTTAAAAGTCAGAGGTATAAAGATCAGGACTTACCAGATGCCGGGGCTGCTAAATGCCACGGGCTACCGTTGGCTGTTGTCCTGGATGAGGCCGGGATGATCTGAAGGCTGTTACCTCCCACAGGCAGTGAACTGCCAGCAACCGGTAGGTGCTGGAAGTTGGTAACGGTCAGACGTTTAGAGCACCCTATGCGGCTGGTAGCTGTTTTAAGGCAGAAACTGCTAATAAACAGGATGCTTGAGAACTTCATAGAAACAGTAGCGACAGAGGCCAGAAAATATTGCAGACTGTGAGTTATTAGACAAGGTACTCCCAGAGGTTGAGAGATATAAAAAGTGTGGATGTCTCCGAGAGCTGAAAGACTCAGACACTGGAAGCTACAACAGGCCGAGATCTTGCATAGTTATAGATTCTGGTAGCTATCTAGGTCAGGAGTTCCTAGGGGATTAGAGCTTCCGGAGTCTAGCAGGTCTCAGAAACTGGGAGCTTCAAGTGTATCAGAGTTAGTATAATGTATATTTTTTGGTTTTAAGGAACCTGGTGGGTCAGTGACATAAGTTTAAATGTACCAGTCTTATGATCCATAACGGAAATGTATCTGAATCTTATGGCCTGTGAGCCAAAAGGTTTTCTTTTTATAGACTTCTTTCTTACTACTTGTATTACTTCAAGTAACTTCCTGACAGTCTCATTAATAGAATAAAGCTGTCATAATCACGTACCTTATCCTATTCAGTATAGTAAACGATCTATTTTGTGAGAGAGGCTATTAAAATACCATTTAACCGTATCATTAGGGCCAATAATTGTATACATTCATTGATAATGTACTAAAATATTTTATAGGTATATTCTATGATGCCATTTTTTGTATAATCCCTCACACTCGAGAGCCACATCTTCATCTTAAACAATTTTATTACAAGTAAAAAATATTTTCAACTCCATTGCCAATTTTGTTCAAGATGAATTATTATTATATCTCTATGTATAAGTAAAGAGCTTTTATCTCGCCAGAATTTACAAGCAAACTCGAAACGCTTATTGGAAAAATAGAGAGCTCTATTACTTAAACAGTAACTAATACATTATTAAGGGACAAGTCCACGCTCAAATAGCAAAAAATGTTTTTATAATTTATGTTTTTTTATTTTCTTTTACATTGGTAACTTTATATACAAAAATGTTAATACCATAGTCGTACTAAGTTATTTTCACATAGAAAAAAATAAAAGCAATACTGCAATACTGTTTTGGAGTATTACATGTAACAATATGAAATGTGGACCAGAAAAAAGTATATTTAAGAATTATTTGAAGTATTATAACAGCTGTTTCTGTTCTAATATGCAGAAGAGAAACTTGTATTCAGTATCGTGTGTCAGTAGTTGTATGTTATGTTTACATGTCTGTTTCTACCAGACAACAATTACAATTAATTCATGTTCACAATAATTGTTTACAGTTTATGTCTGTGCAGTTCGATTGATCTATTAAGGTTGTATCACATATCAAAACTTTGTGAGAACACATTGGTGTTCATAGCAATGAATCTAGTGAATCTGTAAGTGAATCTAGAACTACAACTTTTACATCCAATACATCTAATTTTAAAATATCTTCCAGACCAGGCTGCTCAAAGGATTTAGATAAATATGCCAATATTAGAAAATTTGATCTCCAATTTTCCGATTCTACAATCGACGAAGAAGTAGGACTAGGACTAGGAAGAGACATATCTCTTGAGTATCTACTACATAGACATAGTTCATTCTATTTAGTAAGTTATCTGAAAATTTAGCTTGTCCTAAGTGCCTACAAACTGGGTTGTTGTTACAAGTTAAAAATAAGATCGGTTTTAGTTGCAATTTAGTAGTTGTGTGTGAGGATGCTAAGAAGTAATAGTTACAAAATCAAGTTCTAAAAAACTAAGAAATCTTGAAATGGTGTAGACAGGAAAATGACAAAGTCCTTCATAAACCTGAGTAATGGCTATTTTGCCATTGAAAAGTTTTATATGATAATGAATGTCACATTTGAGCAAGGGTCTTTCTCAGAAACCTTTGGCCGAACTACACGAATTTTCAAAAGCGACAGGCACAAACTTGTTAGGCAAAGCCAGAAAAAGAGTAGGAAAATAATCTGTATTTGCAGAATGATCCTTCTGTATCGGATTCAGTTACACGTAATCTAACAGTCAGCTTCGATGGGACTTGACATAAGTGTGGTTTCTCGCCAAATTACGGAGTTGGAACTGTTACCCATATTGATACCGGTTATTCATAGATATTCGTGTCCTTTCGAAGTTTTGTCGTAACTGTGCACTAACCAAAGCTCAACCTGGAGAAAACCGCCATGAATTCAATATTTGGTATGAAGAACACAAGAAGAGTTGTGATATAAACTACACTGGGTCGTCGCCTGTTTTGGAAGTAGCTGCAGCCGAAATATTATGACAGCAATCCATTGATTTTGGCTTCCGAAACACAACGGTTGTGAGTGATGGTAACTCGAGTCTTCAGTCATTTGAAGGAGTTTGCTGTATATGGTGAAAATGTGAATTCTGTGAAGAAAGAAGAATATATACCATATGTCTCCGAAAGATTAGGAATTGCTTTACGTAACGTAGTAAATGATGCCAGCAAAATCGAAAAAGTTATCATTGGAGGAAAAGCTCTAGGAAGCTTGACAGGCAAAACAATTTCAAACTTGAAAAAACATTACCAAAATGCCATATCAAACAATGTTAATAAAGATGTCGATTCAGTGAAAAGCTCCATTTAGGTATCCGCTATCAGCGAGTTTCTACGGATTCAATAATACAAAACACTTCAAGTGCCCGCAAGGAGAGCACAGGTGGTTTCTATAACAGAGCCCTGGCCAATAAAGAAACACCAGGCAAACATGTACAACACCTATAAATAATACAGTTTTGAAGTACATAATATAGTTCCCATTTATAAAAGGTTGTCAGGAAAAGAACTGTTGCAAAGATGCCTTAAGGGCCAGACCCAAAATAACAACGAAAGCCTTCATAGCCACATTTGGCGTAAGTGCGACAAGACAAGAAGTGATTCCAGAAGACTTGTAGAAACTACTGTGGCACATGCCACAAGTGAATATAACTTTAGGAATATTGCTAAAGTCACATGCATGGTTCAAACTTCATTGCCACCTGGGAGTCAGGCCAGCAAAACTGCCAAGATACGGGATCGACGTCGTCGTGAAAAGATTGAAAGCAAATTCAACTAGGCTAAAGAGGCGAGGATTATATTTGAGAGAAAAAAAAATTCAGGAAAAAGAGAGAAGAAAACACGTTGGAGATAATACCTACGGCCTGGACAATTTTAAACGTAAGTTATCCCTAATAAACTTCCTGATAAAGTTCCTTTGCCTAATAAAGTTCGTTGTTTTGGTTTATTGGCGTTTTCCGAAATATCACAGTTTTGCAACGTTTACCTCAATTACTTTAGTTGTATAAGAGATAAATTGATGATTTTTTTAAACTTTTTTTCAGTTAGACCTACTCTTCAATGTGTAGTAATTAATTGTAAAAGTAATGATAACAAATAAAAAATAATATGTTTAGGCAAAAGAGGAGTTTTGAGTTATAAAACTGTTTTATCACATAGTTTGTTCATAAACATTAAAACCCATACTACACGTTATAGATCAGGCTTTTCTGAATAAAATAAAAAGAAATTCACATCTCTATCTCTCATAAAACGTTAGACATTTTGACATACGTAAACCCATACAAACAACTAATAAGCTCATGCCTCCTCTTTGGGGGAGGGGAATAAAATATAGGTTTAACATAAAAAACTAAGGTTAATTATGAAGTAACGCTTAAATATATAGATATATAAATAAATTATTTGAAGTTTTGCATGGACTACCCCTTAATAGCAATTTAAATTCAGGAACAATTAATCTATGTAACCTATACCTAACCTATTAATAATACAACATTTTCAGTTTGATTACTTTTATTGATCCTATAACTGTACTATAGAATGTAAAGCTCGTTTACAACGGCCTTGAAAACACGTGTAGGAGATAAATATCGACGATATTTCACACAACATAACTTATTTTTTACTGTTGCTGTCAAGAACGCGCAAGCCGCCCAAGATCGAGGCAACGTTGCCCTCGGCAGTCTGGCGGTTTGTACATTCCAACGAGTAGGCTCCAGCAACAGTAAATCAATAAAAACAGTTTGTTGAAATGAACAGTTTTAAAGTGTAGTTTACTCAATTATATGCTCAAGATCATGACTTTAAGAGCTCCTTAACGTGATCATTGCTGAAATTTGTTAAGAAAAATAAAAGTTAAAATGGTAATTTAACCCCCTTGAATGCTGTGATACTCTTGCAGTACTGACACCTCACTGCGGGGTTTTTTTGCCACTTGCAACCAAAATTAATGTTAATCATTTTATTGGCAAAAACAATATTATACAGCACTCTGAGTACTATTTATTTAAGAGGGCCAGTTCCAGAATACAATAAGGAGTAATTAGGGGGAAACCCGTATTTTTTATATAATGGGATGGTGGGGGGGAGGGGGGTTGAAGGAACTAAAGATGGGTATGAAATTATCTGTTTATAATTCTTTAGCAAGTGAAAAAATAATACTCACAATGAAAAGAAACGTATTTATTTAGAACATTTGTTTGTATTTACACTTTGTAAAGCTCTTTGAGTTATTATTCAATAATTTTTGAGTTCGTGGAATAGTGCAAAACACGGCACCACACACAGCCCAACATCGCATTCAGCGCACTGGTAGCGCGATTCGCGGCGTTTCTGTTCTCCTTGTTTTGTGTTTTTACAAACGTGACAAATACGTTGTGCATTTTTCTTTTTTTCCGTGGATGGTACAAGAGATGGAAAATGACGCTGTGTTAGACGCATTGGATTATCACCCACAGAGGGTCGGCCACCTTTCTGTTTTGTCCGTGGTTTCCAAATTATCAGCCATTATTTGGCGAACAAGCTCTAGGTGGAACTGCTGCAACGTTGGTTTTCTGCCTGTTTGACAAAGGTATATGGCATGTGCATTTAATATAGACCATATCCAAAAAAATGGAAAAAAAGCTTCTTATACCATCGAGTAGTTCGGCGTACACATTCTACATTGACGATCATCATGTCCGACCTGTCAACTGCTCCCATGTTTTGGTTGTAGTCATGAACAGATATGGGTTTCACAATGGCCGCTTTTGTTTTTTCTGGTCTAGTTTTACCAGTAGATACCATCTCATCTTTGTGCTCGATGTCAGCATGACAAACTTCTCGTTTATCAATCCACCTGACTGCTATACTTTGTGCCATTATTTAGGGCTTCCCGCTCACCTACTTCTAGCTCTTTCTGAAACTGTGGCATTCCCCAATCTTATAGATTTTACTGTCCCACAAGCATTAGTTTTGTTTTTGTGCAAAAAATGTAAATAAGTCGGGACTGGAATACCAGTTGTCAATAAATAAGCAGTGGCCTTTGTTGAGATAATTTTGGAGAAGAGTTGTCACAATTGCTCCGGAAAATACCAAGATTTTCGGAATTGGAGTAGTCAGTGTCTTTCCCAGTTATAAACAATGCTATCAAGTATGTAACCCGTCTCACAATCACATAACAGGAATAATTTAATTCCAAACCTACTTCTCTTTGAGGGGATGAACATTTTGAAGCCAAGCTGTCCTTTGAAAAAGCAACAAACTTTCGTCAATGCATAGATTTCTAAATGGTTTGAAGTTGCGGGAAAATGCTGCCCATGAAAATATCAAACCACTTTCCTTTATTTTACTAAGTTTGCCATGAGCGGGAGGAAGTGTATTATCAGAAAAGTGCAATAAACGCAAAATAATAAAATACCTGTCTCTAGACATGCATTTAGAGACACTATTCTTATGAAGAGGGTCACTCGACCAATAATCTTCAATGGCTATTTTTTTGTTATGTACCATCAACATTGTAGTAGCCAAAAATAACTTCATTTCTTTCTTCGTAATTGGGACCCACTTTTTCAATCGAGAGAGTGTTCTGAAGGGGGGGATGTGGAAACAATGTACTCAAACTGTTTGTTTGTTTCCAAAACAATTAAATCTAACAATTCGTCAGTAATAATTTTTTTCAAAGCAATACAGTTCAGAACAATTCTCTGAAAATGTGTCTGAATCCACTACCCCACTTTCCGAATTATCAAATTCAAAAACTTGTGGAATAAAATCAGTTGATGTCCATGAATGAGTGTATTTAGTTTTATTTATATTAACCCCTTCGTTTTTATTACTTTGGTTTTTTTGATTTTACTTTAGGTTTGAACAGTTTTTTTCTCTCTATCTTATTCTTTTTTCTATTTACATTAGAGGTAGTTTTTTTTCGTTTTAGAAATTTACCCTACTCGGTCCAGGTAAATTCTGTTCCTCAACGATGTCAAGATCACTAACCTCCTCTAATAATAGTGTATTACAATCAAGATCCAAGTCGGATTCAGATTCACTTACCGATAATGTTGGCTGGTATAAAGGGTCAGTATCAACAACGTCATCATCCTCTGATAAATCACTCAAATCCAATCCTATTTCAGAACTCGGCATTTCTAAAAATCTTCTAATCTCATACTCGCCTTCGTTATCCATAGACATAATGGTAGTCCTAATTATCCAACAACAACAAAATTATGTCCAGTAGTAGTAATACTATACTAGTAATTATATTTATATAAATAAACACTATATAAATAAAACACCTCAATAAGTCCGAAAACACATAAAAGCACAAGACAAGACCACTTCTGTGACTGACATTTGACAAAACTTATTCAGAACAGAAATGCAACGTGGTTTTGTGGTAGTTGAAATATAATATATCAGGTATCAGCACCAATCAACAAGAGAATAGTGTCCAGATAGTTCATATTGAGGCCGCTAGATGGTGTGGGCCCCTTTGTTCAGTTAGTAGTGGACTACAACAAAGAGATACATCGTGTTCCGTACATTTACGGGGGCGTAGCAGTGAGGGCTCCGCGGACGAAAACGTATATGTACGTTTACAGCAGTCAAGGGGTTAATAACAATTTTTCATACAATTCTAAAAGTAAATTTTTAAAAAACAGTGGACGTACCTATTTTGTATTCAATTAGGTCTTAATAAAATCCCAAGTTTGGTTGGAAAGCGCCAAAAGCCGGCCTTTCTTGTCGCTCTTATTCATATAAAATTTAAAGTTATTGATTGTAAATAATTTTATTTATATTTCTAAAATCAGAAATATAAAAACAAAATTGTAATGTAACTCTCTGTTAATTTTAATTAATTTATTTTAGCTCTACTAGGTTAACGTTCAAACCTGGGTTTCTGTACTTGATCCAATGGTAAACTGAACCAAGAAAAGAAGACAATATAGTGAACAAAGATACGACAGCGAAATTTCACAGATTTATTAGTTTAAGGATATTTATATTTTCCAAGAGTAAAAACAGAGGATACGAACGTGGACATACGCTTCAAAATTACATGACTCCTTCATATTATACATAAGATACTCTCAACGAAAAAGCTAACAGTGTTTGACTTAAGGATTCCTCTCCCTGGCTGAAGATCATTCAAGTGCTAATTAAATACTTTGAACTATCCAATAAATAATTATAGAAAGTTGCACGGAAATTTAAATTGTAATACTCGTATCTTACAATGGCAATGCATTATCTTCCGAATGCTACGCCATTTAGAAAAGATAATAAATTGTATGACATACTTGATATTGAGCAAGAACATACTAGTAAAATATAACTTTCGATTGAAGTTATTACCACCACAAATAGTTTGTCTTTAGTAAACTTTTATACTCCTTCTCTTCTAGCATTCAACAAAACAAACGGTGAGTGGAACAAATTCAACACTGCAGTATTATTTAGCTGATGGGAGTGGGAGTTGATTGAGAGGGAGACGCATTGTTGGTGATGAGTTTGTTGATCTTGTGCTCGTATAAGTGCTAACGAAACACCGTTCACCACTCTCGCTCAAATAATTTGACCTTGCCCTTCAACTACCGTTGAGGCGGTAACGTGCCATTGTGGGTAATGCAGTTTATAGATTGGAAATTTAATAGAAAAATGTGTAGTAAACTACCGGGTATAATTTTGATCGTATCTATCATATCATATTCTAGTGCTATCCAGGACAAGGTCATTAGAAAAAGGTAAATTCATTGTGTATTACATACCATACAACTATTAATTTACTTCCATATTAAATAAAAACATTTAAATTTAAAAGGTATTTAACTCTCTAGTTAATTTAAATGCCTAAATCAGGTGGAAATTTAATCTATAGTATATTCAGATTCAGAAATAAATAATTACTGTTTCTTCAAGAACAATGTTCACTTTGTAAACCCAAGCTTTATTTATTGTCAAGTCCACCAACTTGACAATCCAATAATATACAGAACAGATGTAAAATTGTGAAGTAGAAACTACGAAACTGCTGACGTCGTCTGTAACACTTCTGAATTTAAACAAAATAAATTTTGCAGTAATTATTAATTAAAAGAACGTCTAAGAAATTACACTTTTTTCTAGTAAATATTGAAATCTGTTTTAATTTTTATACTTCCAAAATGTATGATTTTGTTTTAAGTAAATATTGATATACCTATTAAATGAAAAGGTTATAAACACAGAGTGTGTTTGTGTTATCAATGAATTTATGATTGTGTGCTACATACGTTATTATTTGAAATGTATTATTTAAAGTCTTAGAGAATATTTTACAGTTATGGTACATTTAATAGCTTAAAATTTTATATGCTTTGAGATTTTGCAAGATGTTAGATTGGGATTACTAAAATTTCATGAGAAATACTACGTCTTTTAAAACTTAGGTAGCTTAACAGTAGATAAGTTAGTGTTTGTTTAGAAAATCAGATTGAAAAAAAGTGTTGTTGTGCAATAGATATTTGAAAACTAAACTGTTATTACTTATTTTGAATTAATCTTGAATTGGTAAGGATGTGTATTTAATAGGCTACTGATTCATGTAAATATTGTACATGTAGGAATGGGACAGGAAAAACTTGGTAATTATCATATTAACGGCCGGGGCGGAAAAATACGAGTTTTGCGTTATAAACTTATTGGAATCGTCATATAGAACAAAAAAGTATAAGGTTTGATGGGGTGGAAATGAGAAATAAAAAAGTTATAGAAAATGAAAAATTAAATAACTTTTCAGTAATATCTCCATGTTCTACATCCACGTCTAGCGTCACGTGACCTTTTGTGGCCAATGAGTGAACCTCGTGATGACGTCATCGGTTGCGCAGCCATCTTTGCAAACGTAAATGAAAAATAATACAGAAATGAGCAGAATTTTTATCAAAATTAATTTTTTTCTTAATTTCAAGAAAAAAATTAATTACGAGTGCCTCCGGCCATGATGTCAATAAAAGAAAAACATCCCTCGAGATAGTACCTATCAGTAAAATATAAAATACTAGAGGGGCTGATCAAAAATATAAATTGAAATGTAATGCAAAGGCAATTATGTAAAGTTAAAAAAACTAAATAAATCATGAAAAACTCAAATATATAGATGGATCAGAGAACACATACCATTAGTGTGTTGGCGGATACAGCTGAGCAGCAGCAACAAAAAAGTCGTCTATCACAACGAAACGACAAAGTCTCCCAGTTTAAAAACACCACTCGACCGCACGACGAACACATACACTCATTTTTAAAAATTCCATGTTCAATTAAAAAAGAGATAATTTCGTTTCGGTTAAAACGTAAACTCTTTACGTGCCCTCCGAAACATTCCGACACACACAATTCACTAGGGTTGGTTGAACTAGTGGATGGTTGATTCATCATTGTAAACGCACTCACTCAATCCGACCTACTGAACACGATATCTTGTGTAGAACGGACCCATGCCCCGGAGAACTCAGATAACAGGTACGTTATCAGCTGGCTATCAGTCCCGGCCGCAGATAATATTCAAGTAAACAGATTATCCAGACACAGCACACAAACTGAACATTAAAACATTAGGAACTTAACCACTTATCAATATACCCCCTAAAATCATGTTATTTGTCATTTGCACCCCATAGTACTATGTATATTTTTCGTTCAGGAGGGTGAGCAGAATACATTGGTAACGTCAAATTCGTGATTTGCCGCCCCGGTGTTTAATCTTACTGGTACGAAAAACTTTATTAATATGTGCCTAATTTTATAATTATATTTTATTTTAATTTACAGTGTTTGGAAAACCTCCAGATCCGGGGGGAGATATTCTACTCATTTAACTTCATTTTTTACTGTTTAATAAATTATAAAGTGAGTGTTTTAATAACGTTTTCCAGATGATTACACATATTAGAAAGATGAAATAAAAAATAAAAAATGTATTAATATCAAATTACACGAAGTGATCTTCTGTCCCTATCTAGGCGTAATATTTGTTATTACGTGATCTGTACATAGGTAAGTATATGTAATGTAAATAGAAAAAATTAAATTTAATCGTTAAGGGCGCTTATGTATTCTGAGCTTGAATATAGGTACAAACTTGAAGAATGTATGTCTTTTTCTACCAGAAGTGTGGGTAACACCAAAGCCTGCACTGATGGCCAGGGGCATTTCTGATTGGTACTTTCCCATGTCATATTGTTGAATGTGATCTGAGGTCAGAAAAGTACCAATCAGAAATGCTCCTGGCCATCAGTGTGGGCTTCGGTGGCGCCATCGGCACTAGTCCACTCTTCTGGCAGAAAAAGATAATCATTCCTCCAAATAATACCTAAATTTAAGCTCAGATCATTTTATTTTATACTCCAACGGCAATCATGTAAGTGCTTGTTAAAATTAAATTTAACCCTTTTTCTAATTAATAATACATATGTACCTACCTACCTTCGTCACGTAATAACAAATAATAGGGGAGACTTTAATAAGCAGCCTATAGTCGTTATTCGATTGTTATTATCTAAAGATTTACCCAATTTTGATATAATAATCGTTCACAAAAAAGAATTATAATACATTAATAGCTAGAACAACACATTACAATAAAAAAAGTAATTTAAAAAGGGCATTAACTTACAAATAACAAAACCAACTTTATCCAGAACCTACATATCAGTGATGCTTACAATACTTACATCTTGCCCAGCAGTGAGCTAATTGTGAAAAGAAGGAAAAGATATCCACAGACCGGCACACTTCCCTGCGGTACAAAAAATCCCAAAGGTAGTCTGCTATAGAGTCTGCCGATATTTGATTCCTCAACATCTAACTGCTCGCCAAGAACTATCTCATATTCATCACCATATTCAAAGTCTCCAAAAAATAGTGAATTCTTGTTGTTTATTGCTTACATTATACATTATTATAGGTTAGTCAGTAAGTTAGTCATATTTTAAGTTAAATAAATTGTTATTCGGCTGTATAAGTAGGTAAATGCATATAAAAATAAAATAGGTAGGTACTATAAATATAAAAAGTTAAGAGTGCTCTTGTGATCTGAGGTTGAAATAGAATATTATCTCGAGGTATCATTTTCTTTTTTGGACAGAAGAGTGGAGTGGCACTGATACCCGCACTAATGGCTAGAGATATTTCTGATATTTACTTTCCCGATCTCAGGTCCTTTTCCAGATCGTCCAAGTTTTCTGATGTCAGATCACATTAGCATGGATACTGAGTCATTAAAGGTCAAAGATTAAACTTGTGCAGGCTAGTTTAAGCAATTGGTGAAGGTAAGCGGTAAGGGGTCTCGCAGTGCCTAGTCTGTGTTTACAGATACACACACACTTCTCCCCTATGTCATACTTCTCTCTCTCCTTTCTATCTCTCCAAGGTCATAGGCACAGCTAAGTGCCTCCTACTGTAAATAGGATTACTGCAACATTATACAGAATACTGAGTCATTGTAGAAGCTTATGAGTTGTGCAGGCCTGTGTCAGCAATCGGGAAAGGTAAGCGGTGGTAGTGTCCAGATACACGCCTCCTGCTGTAGATAGGTATTTTGTCTTACCGACACCCATTTTCATCTCAAATGTAATTAAAAACGTTCGCTTTGTAATGTATTTCAATATCAAAGAAATTGAAGTTGATAAAGGAATTGCAGAGAATTAAAAAAAAAAAAAAAATGTATCGTGTAGGCTAATAACATATAGTAGATGGGGATAGAGGATTATTATGTCAGCTTCAGTCAATAATTAGAATTATTATTTTAAATATTTATTTCATCTTTCCAGCACTACTAATCATTTAATGTGTTATTAAAAAATACATTTTAAATATATTTCAATAGTAAAAGAATTGAAGTTGTTACAGTTATTGAACCGTTTTATTTCAGAAAACCCCGTCAAGTGCAGTTTTTAGGATTTTCGGTAAACGAAGAAAAACTTTTTTATCTCGCCTAATATCATAGATATATGCTTCACATTTTTTAAATAATACTTCATACCTTTCTAAAACAAATACAGTTTTTTAGTAAAGTTTTAAAATTTTGTAATAACATTTTTAAAAAAATTATAAAATTTTTTCACTTGACGGGTTTCTGCAATAAAGTTTTGTTTTTTATTTTAAAAAGGGGTTTTTTTTTTAGGTCAGAATGGTAATAGAAAGAAGATAAATCACATCAATCAACTACATTTATTTACTTAGTGTAAAGTACATGTATTTAATCTAATCGTCATACTCTCTATCTACGTTGCATTCAGCTTCTGATGTAGGCCACTGTACGATACTGTTGTAAAAGGCTTCGTACCCAGATGTGTACTTTCTCAGTTTAACAATGTCATTGATTTTTTTTATGTTAATGGGTACCTTTCCAAATGGATATGCTTGCTCCGTTGGGAGTTCGGGAACAGTGTTGTACTTCTTGAAGGTAAATGTTGAGGAGGTAAAGCAATCAATGAACTCCTTGACCACAACCTTTCCTCGTTCCGCCTTGTTGTAGTTGAATTCTTTGTATGTAGGACACCTTAAAAGGTATTTTTTCATTTCTTGGAACACCTCTTCCACTTGTTTTCGTCAGAGCTAACAGTCTTTTTGTAATGTTTTGGCCACCAAACTGCTAAAAGAAAAGATCATGTCACTTCTTACTTGGATAACATCAAAACGGCCAGTTTTGCTTGCTTTAAGGATCATCTCAGCATATTGGTCGGGCGTGTATACTCGGTCAGCTCTACGCACAACCCGTTTTTATGTTACCAAAGTCCCGATCACAGGCTAAAAATGAGTGGCCTCTCACAGGAAAATAGTGTGAAATCGTCTCAACCAGTCCCTGATCACACAGGTTCATTAAAAACCGCACCCACACAGTGGTTTTTATTTTGACCTGAGGGGGCCATCGCTAAAAAGGACAATATTTTTCTTTCCAAGTGGAAATACTTCCATTTGAAGGTAGTGTAGTAACATTGAACACACCCTCATCAGGCGACTATTATAGCCTCCCCCTCATGGGTACATATACATTTTTGCTCTATTTGTTTTCATGTCGTGAACGCAGAAAAACATTAACCCACAGCTGTCGCATATAGAAAACCTCTTGAACTGGTAAATGAGGGAGAGGAAGGTTCTGCATGTAATCTATGCAAATGACAACTGTATCATCGTCCCTTATTTTGCGACATTTCCTGTTGTTTTAAGAAAAACTTTTTTGCCTTGCGCTTATGAACAATTTGTTCTGCAATCACGCTGCGCTTGGACATTGTCGCTCAGCTCTTGATCTCGAAGTTTTGCTTTGTAGTTTTCACACTGGCTACAGACATCGACCTGTGGCCGCCCAAATGACACAGTTAAAAGTTTTCTTTAAAATATTTGTAATAAAAACTATATTTAACTGAATCCTTAAGATCTGGATGAGTGGTCTGAAACATTTCATACATTTTAGACACATTTAACGTTGCATCCAAATATTGCTTTTTTCTTGGTTCCATAGTGAGTTTCCCTGACCTCAAATAGAGAAATGTGTTCATGGATATGCAACACACAATTTGCCATCGATTGCGTTTCCACTACGATTTTTGCCTCTCAAATCGATTGGTTATTTCATTTTTAACTAACAGGGTTAGTTAGCCTTGCTACTCGATACTCGATCACGAGAAACTCCGTGTATTTGTAAAAAAAATATTTTTTACAAACTGGTGTTATAATACCATTGATTTTGATATTATATACAAAAGATTTATTTTTTAGTGTGTGAGTCTGGAGTTCCTTCTAAATCAGCATTGGAACAAATTTGGATTAGTTTGTTTTTTTTACTCTACGCTTTACTTCCTTAGCTTCTATTAGTGTTTTGTAAGTACACGTCTTGTTCATTTTTAGTACTCAGAGAATAAAAAACATTACCCAAACCTGACTTTTTATTTCAGCATCAATAAAAGAAATACACTTTCGTGGGCATTTGCAAATAAGTTCTACAGGAATAGATTTGTCTGGTACAACGTTACCTTTGTAATTTTGTGTAACAATCGCCTTTTGTTCTTGCTTTCCGTATAACATTACGTTTATACTTGTCTTCATTGACAACACCACGTTTCCTTTTAACCACAGGTTTCATCATCAGAACTTTCACTTTGCATTTTTAAAGTCCCACTATTTAATAAGACCTATTAATAGCCTACAAAACACAGTACGAAATAAAACTCACAAAATCTTTTTAAAAACTAATAAAACAAAACATTAACTCTAACAAAACATCAAGTTGAACAACCACTGAAGACTGAATGCCACTGTTTGTAGAAGTAAACAATAACAGAGGGTGAGAAGAGTGACGTGTCCCAGTGCTGCCACACCATGAAAATGAAATTTACTGCAGAAACCTGTCAAGTGACCACGCTTGACGGGTTTCTGCACTAAACGCAATATTAATTTTGAAATCAAACACAGTAAGGGGCATATCGCTTGACGTGTTTCTGCACTAAAATGTGTGTTTACAGAATGGAAATGAGAATCTGTAATAAAATGGCTTTTGTTAAAAATGTCTGTTGACGGGTTTCTGAAATAAACGGTTCAATTGTAGAGCATTACCCTGTGGTTTTAACCCAATTCCCAAGATCCATTATTGTTTAAATTTTAATAAATCTCGCATTTCTTTTGGGTATAGCCACATTTTATAAAATTGTCAGGTTTTTACAAAATATTTATAAATTCAGATAATGATTAGTGTTTTATGAGCATTATATAATTAGCCCACAAATAATTTTTCATCCTCTGACCCAAATTTGGAGGTTCAGAAAACCCTGCCAAATAACATGACAAGGAGTGTGGAGTACAATTAATTTGTACTGATCCCATTAAAATAATGTATAAATTATCTAAGGATAGGAGAGCCTATAAAGAGAGTTGACTACTCCTAAAAGGCCTTCCTATCAGGAAGAGAGGGTACCATGACATCCATTTTTAAATTTGTCAAATTTTTACCAAATTTTTTAAACTTGTAAATATCTATGTCCAATTATGTGAATGTCTCATAACAAATGTCTGAGTCAGCTAAAAAATACTAAAACTTACCTAACTACATTATTCTAGGTAGGATAAATATATCTTTCTATTATGGTAAACTATTTAGCAAAATGTTACCAATCAGGAATTAAGTAAAATTAATCAATAAAATATTTGAAAAATACACATACAGTAGCAAACAAGACTGAAATTACAGATAAAATAGGTCTCTGAATGCTACGATTTGTAAAATGAAATTTTTGTTGAATTATGGTTACACCTTCCTAGGGGATTATAAATTAAAGTTCATGAAACATGACTAAGGAGTATTAAATAGTTTATCAGGTCCTTGTTACTGAACTTAAGAGATATCCAAGGATAAAATTTTCTCTGTAGATAATTTTTCTGAAAGTCTTATGTTATCGTCCATCCCAATAGTTCAGCGTAATCAGATATGTCTAGTTCTGTACCACCAATAAACAAAGGAGTCCAAAAAGTTTTAGATATATTCATTTGTTTTTATGCATGTACATGTTGTTTTTCAGATGATATATTCTTTTGCCTGTTTCCTACCAGTAACACAAAGTTTAAGGTTCTTGTGAAAACCGCACTGTTTACATTTATTTAAAACTATCTGATCCTTAAAAACTATTTTAAGATTTTCTGTTATACTTGCCCTAATAAAATTCAGTCAGGTAGATTAATTTGTCTATTGCCTACAAGGTAAAAAGTACACCACATCATATGTTGTGTAACCAGATTTGCTAAAGTTGCTTACAAAATTTAAAATTATAGCTCTTTTCATTTTTAACATTTCTTCCACAAGACAAAATTGAAATTACATCATCGTCCTGTGTGATAGGCTTTAGCCAAATTCCATGGTTAGACATGTACCGTCACAGAACTCGTTCTTATCTATGTTGAAATGAGGTTTCACAAAACTTAAAAAATTACGCAAGAAATCTTTCTTGAGATATCTTGCCACATGGTACATTCACATTTTTCTTCATTAAGTGTTCAGCAGTATTCAAATAATAAAAGTTTCAGTGAGCTGGGGAGAGTACTACAATGCAAGAATGTGCCAAACCAATTCTTTTCATTAATTTATAACAGTGACTTTCCACTCTATTGTTTTACTTTTTCCTCTGTTAATAAAAATGACATATCTTGAACCTCATATGATTTTTTATACATATATTTATTCTACTAATTTGTCATTGCTTTCATGGTTACCTATAAGACCAATGTAAAAATATCCCTAAACTCAGCCAAATCAAATGGAGTAACATAAATGTTCAACAAACTCTGTTTTCTATGATCCTGTGAAGTACACAGTGGTCATCAGCAACACCTTAAGACTTATGATTTTTAAGAACCGTTTTAAGATGTATTGTGATAGTTGGATAAGGTAAATAAAGAAAATAAATTCAAGTAACGTTAGTTCTAGTGTCTTGTGTAGAGTGGGCAGTGGTTAGCAACTACTTCAGACTATTTGGTTCTTAAGAACTACTTTAAGATCTACTAAAGTAAAGTAAAGATGTTTTATTTTACCAGGCGAAGTTAGGGCTAAGAAGCCCTCTCTAACAATCTACTGTGTATGTTACAAAAATGATAATAAAACAATAGATTTATTTGACCAGTAATACAATCCCAGGCCATTAAACATTTACACTCTCTGTAAGTAACTCTTTTTAAGCACTTGAAGACCAAATAGGTACATTTTAAGAACATGATGTTACAGTCAGAGCTGTGACTTTGAATTTAAGTTGACCATCCTAAACTTGCAACAATCAACAAAAAACAGCACCTTAAGTTAATTTTGGGAAAAATCTTGGTAGTAGCAGCCAGTCACGGTTGGAACTTGGACCAATGTTTGAGGGTGAGCTGGACAGTGGCTGTAAGGTGACGGTTAGCAGCTCTGGTGCTCCTATTTATTATGTGGCCAACAACTACGTGGAAGCTGACTGAGGGCTTCACCCACAATAATCATGGGAACTGGTGTTAGTGTATCTGATAATTTTAATTTTAGTATCTTTTCTAGGACTAAACGAATTGCCATTCATAATCACCCTTAAAATGATTTTCTGAATGATTGGCTTTCCTCTAAGAGTAAATCAGCCCTCCCTCGACAGTGTAGGAAAGGCAAATAGGGTAATAAAGGAGGCTGTTGAAGATATTCAGTTCTGCAACTTTATTGACACCACTTTATCGTAATGTATACATTGTACAAAACATTGATTGCACATAAACAATACTGGAAAACATGTTTTGGCTCACTCGATCTGTCAATCTTGGAAATAGAGTAAGAGATCGTAATATATTAAGATGGATAGCCACTAACCATTGCTCCTCAGTAAATAATTCCACATTTTCTATCATCAAACATCACATATTTTACGCAGCAACCAATGATCTATCAGCAGAACTATTTCACCACTTTCATGCCTCTACACAGTAAGTAGTATTGATAAATTCTGATTCAAATAAATAAAAATATAAGCAGTATAGAAAATCATTAATAGTAATATAACTTGTAAATCTCTTTCAAAGAACAATTCCATTTCATTCTATGGGTCTGTAAGTATTAAGATGTGTAGACAAATCAGTAATTTATACATGATTTAACAATTTTTAATTTAATATTTAACTGGTGTGAAACATTTTCTAATGCAGAAATAGTAAGTGATTAGTAAATTTAAATCAAAGAAATCCCTAAGTCTAGATGAAATATCTCCCAGGATTTTAAAACAATACATGTATATGCTATCTAAACTTCTTGCTTCTATGGCAAATGATTCCCTGAATCAGGATGTCTTTCTTGACCACCTTAAGGTAGCCAAAATAAACTAATATTTTGAAACAAAGATTTAAATTCTGCAGAAAATTGTAGACATTATTCTGTCTTTTCAAAATTATTAGAAACCAATATAAACAAGGTTAAAAATTCGCTTCCAATAAGCTGTGGTAAAAAAGCTTTAGTGGTACAAAATTGACAGTGTTCACATAGTCTAAGAATATTTACTAGAAGGAAACGTTATGACTATTACGATCATAAGCAGCATTAATGTCATTTTTGTGATGTGTCTGACAAAGATAGCCTTGCTATCAAAAGGCCTCACAAAAATAAAAGTTTTAAGTATTGGTTTCAATGTAATAAAGTTAATTGTAGCCAATACAAGCTCCATCTTCAACAACAAAATATGTGTTGAATTCATTTGGTTCCATTTCAGATTTAACCTTTTGTCGTTCAACTTTATTACGCTTGCAGATTTACATTTGTTTTATTACTTTCAAGTACTAAACATTCATTAAAGGTTTGACGTCTTGTGAAGATTTTAAAACTTATTCAATTTTAAAGACTTGTTTTGTATTGATGATTTATTTTTACTATTCCTTTAATAAGGAGTTAAAATGTATGACTTTCTTCATAGAAGACATATACAATGTTTTATCTGGTTTCTTTTATTAGACTAGTTTTTGTCTTGAAAAAAAAAAAAAATACTTTTATGTTTCAGAGAAGCTATGGAGGAGTTTGTACTGTTTGACTTCACCAAACTACCGAACTTGCATGGGTGGTCAGAAATGTCAGATGTTGTGAGGGAAGTAGGCATGTCTAAGGCAGTATTGGTTCTGCAGAAGACACAGAGGTTCCAGCGAGGAGTGCTCTTCACTATGCTCAATCCTCAGCCCAATGGGGCAGGGTTTGCTGGGTTCCGGACTGATACAGAGTTAGACTTGAGTGACTACAACACTCTCCGGCTCCACTGTCGAGGTCAGGGTGAGAACTACGGATATAAAGTTGTGCTGAGGCATAAAAATGAGAACACTGAACCGTTCCCTTCTTATGAACAGATGTTTCAGGTAAGAACACAATATAATCCTTGATTGACTGTTTGGAAAAGACTAATATAAACAACGAATATAGGTTCTTTATTGAATTATTTTCTTGTTATTGTCTTCATATCTTAATATTGGTGTGTGGCTTCATATAATAACAGCAGCCATCTTAAACTGTTCCTTATTGGAATTAGAACAAAAACAGTTATTGTAAGTTTTGAAACGTTTCTTTGAAGTCAATAAATATGTCATACAAACTTGATTCTAACATTCTTTATTAAAATAACTACTAAGTTTATATCACTTTGAAAGCTTCCATTGATATGATGCCATTTTTTAGTGATAATAGAATATTATCTTTTTTTGAAGTCTGGATAGAACAATCTTTTTGATTAATTTTTAGACAGTTGGTAGCTGTGTCATATGTTGGAATAAGTTATTAGTAGGTTTCTCCTTGTCCATTTGTTTATACTCCGAGTACATTTTAGCTACTTAGTTTTTCTGGGGAATATGTCTTGTCCGAAAGAACGGTTGGTGATATGTAATGTGGGACTTTAAAATTATCCTTCTTCGCAAAATTTAATGATTTTGGAAGACATGTTGACCAGTCCAGAGGGTGTTCTTAATTGATAGGATTTTTCATTTCATCTCTTTCTTGGAGTTATTTCTGTTACAGTTGTTTCTATCCTGTATGGGGGATGATAGGTGTTATTCAGTGATATTTGATTTTGTGTTAGTGCCATCAGTGATGTTCAGAAAAAGGTGTGGAGGTAGTCACCAATTTTTCTAGTGTTGGTTTCATCAGCTCTTTAGATTTTCAATTAAGACAGATCTGAATTGGATCCACATTTTACAGCTTGTTCGTTATTTATTAACTTTTAGATTGCCTTTGTCCTGTTGTTTGTTTGGTTTATACGAGGGTGGTCTGAAAAGTTTCTGACCCCAACGTGAAGATGGCAGCACACGGAAACAAAAGCTACTGAATTTCATTGTTCATCTGTTGACAGTTACTCTACAAAGTTTCAGCCATTTAGGACACACAGGTTTTATGTAATAGTTGTTTGAGTAAGTTGATGTCAGTTTTTTTTGTGAAAATGGAAAAATCGAGTATCAAGCTGTCATTAAATATTTGTTTTTGTAAGGCAATACGCCTTCACAAGTCAAAGATGAAATGGGGATTTTACACCATTATTTGCCACAGTGAAATTTTGGGCTGCTGAATTTAAATGTAGCCATAAGAGCTTAGGAGACGGTTACAGAGATGGTAGCATCGCTGGGAGAAGTGTGTAGAGTTACAAGGAGACTATGTTGAAAAATTAAAATAAAATTCAGAAAAAATGTCTTGTATCTTTGTTTGATCGGATATTTTTCAGACCACTCTCGTATATTCTGCATTTGCTTCCTTTCTTAATTACCTGACCTGTAGAGTATATGTCATCTTTTTTTGGAATGTTTCATTTTTGTCTTCCATTTTTCCTGTTAACTTGAACCTATTCTGAGCATTTATAAAGTAATTGTGTAGTTTCCTTATTGTAAATAATTTGATTTCTCCTGGATTGGTTTGATTTAGACATTTTCTATGGGTATGCTTTATCTAGTGCAGTTGTAAGATAATGTGAAGTTGAAAAAACAAGATAATACCGCCTGTCATTGGGACGCTGAGGATCTATTGTGGTTTAATCTTGAAATCTAAACAACCCAGGTCATCTTGAGGCTCAACACATCCCCAGGAACTAAAATCCTATCTTAGCATTTTTTTAGAAATGCCTTGTACAGGTGTGAGGGCAGTCGCTTTGCAGTCACAAATAATGTGCTTAGCAGTTTTCCCGGACTCCCTGCAGAAGTGACATTTGTCCGAGTCAGAGATTCATTTGAATGTTGAGCTTAGCTCCAATTCACCTTGCGTTTGATATCTGACACTGTCTCAGCCTTGACTCATGGAATCTGGAGTCATGTTCGTCTAAAGAGATCCAAAGAAAGTCGACGACGAAGAAGCTCTAAATGAAGCATTTACATCATTTCGACATCAGATATATCTGTAAATAGGTGAAGTGGTAGTCTCATTGTCTCATTAGTTACACAATTGAGTGCACTACAGTGTGATAGACACAATTTCTAAGCAGGGTGGAGCAACCGAGTTTTATACACATAATATAGCTATGATAGGAACGGTTGATTGATTGATTCAATTGAATTTTGAGTTTAGCTTCCTACCACATCTTGTCAATAGTTTATCACCTCAGACATGTTCAGTCAAACTTCAAAGTGAAGAGACTTCGAAACCAGAATTATCAGCCATTAATGAACTGTGTGGAAATGTTAATGGGTTAAAAAGTGCTCTGCTAGGAATAAAACTTGCAATGCTTGTGGAAAACAATTGGACATTTTTTCAAGGTATCTACGTCCACTGATCAATACAAAAGTAGGTCAAGTTTATAAATATATTGAGTGGCCATTTTTGTAGGTGGACTAGCAAAAAGCAAGAATAAAAAATCTTTAGTGTCATCTGTAATGATTGTAATGTCAAGTCCTAAGGTCAAAAGGGTTATGTTATACATATACACTGTATAAAATGATCATATAGAATACCTACTACCACACAGAATATAATATTTGACATTTATGTTAAGGAGTAAAAGTCAAAATAGATTAAATTAAATCTAAAAGGGAAAATTGTCTATGCTACACTGTAGTATTTCCACCACACTATAAAACAGTTTTTGTTGTAATTATTTCATTACAACATTCTTGAAGGTTTTTACAAATATAATTTTTTTGCAGGCATAGGCAGTTTGTTAAACAGTTTAACACCAGTATAAGAGTGTGTGCTGGGTTATAGGCAGCCTAACTAAGGTCTCGATGTCTAGAGTAGTCTTAAGTTTAAACAATTCTAATTTGTTTTAACAAACATCAACACTTAAAAAGTAGATATACAAGGATAGAGAGTATGTTATGCTTTACATACAATTACTTACAACAGTCAGTAACGTTTACATTAAAGATTATATGGGTGGGGGGTCTCATTTGGCATATAATACCCCTTTAGCTCCAGTTATTTAGCTGCTCTGTACCAGCAACAGTTAATGGTAAACTGGTTTTTACTCTAATTGATACACATGAGAAGTTCTTTAAGTTTTGTTGAATGAGAGCACTACAACAAAACTAGGGTTACAGATGTTTCCTTCAACTGAAACAGTATCTTTGACATCAATATCAGTTACTTCAAAAATTACTGGTAACTGTATGATATAGCTCGCCTTATTCGAACTTAAATATCGTGATATAAAACTCTTTCTCTTGTCAGACTTTTAATTCTGTAAATGTAATTCTGTAGATTTAATAATTGGGTATGATATATTGAAGAAGTACATTAGTGTGGAAGTGATATTTGGTGGTAATAAAGATTCACTGCCAGTTTGTAGTGTAGTAGCTGCAGTAGTTGAGCCCCCTATTTCATCATTTGCTAATATAAAGCTGTAAACCTGTTACCATTAAATCACAACATGATTCTTTGGGTGATATCAAGTTCATAGAAAACAAAACTGCTTGACTGTTGGTGAAAGATGTAATAGAACCAAGAAACTCTTCATGGCGAGCGCAGGTTCTGGTAGCCTGAACGAACACATATGGAAACATATGGTTGTTGATTATTCCCATACAATCAATAGTTTTACGCACTTTGTGTTAAATGTAGGATAATTAAAATTTAACCTATATCTAAAAAGTTACTTTGGCTCTGAAAAGGTAAATAAAAATATATGACCTTTATTGTTTTTTTCATAAAAATATCATTGACATAGTTTTTTTCAAATTATATAACAATGTTTTTACTTTTCTTATTATGATATAAAAGTAATTTGTTTGTTAAGTTAATGTACTACAAAGTACTACAGTCAATTTTTACAAAAATTCCTGTATGGAATTATATTGAATGAATTAACTTATCTACTTTATTCATTATTTTTTACTTAATTTTAAACACATATTTTGGTTTTAAATTAATAATTATATAACTGTCATCATCATAATAATCTTGATCATAATTTTAAGTGGTTTGTTGCACTGTTTTTGAAATGGATTAATGCTCGTGTGAATTTTTAATATTTTAGTTCTTCTTGAAAGATAGGCTATATTGAAAAACAGTGTGTTAGTGAGTTGATATTTGAACATTAAAATAAATTAAATGTTTATGTTGATTGGGACAGTAAGTTCTCATATTGGACACCATATGCAAATAAGCCTAGCATCTGCCACCAGATTGGTATTCTCGTGCTGCTTATTAAGAGTCATGTACTAGCAAGCACAGCTATATTGGTGGGTGGGTGGGGGGTGGGACCTCATCTCAAAGTTTAATTAAATACCTGTTTTCCAGGCACCTAACAGAAAGTTTGAAACTGTGGACCTGCCTCTGGCTGGATTTGAACCGTATTATCGCGGCAAGAAGCAGAATCAGTCGGCGCCGCTAGACAAAAGTCAGATCACCAACTTCGAGTTCCAGATCTACGGTGGGGTCTATCTCCCGGTGAAGCAGGCAGGGACCTCCTCCCTGGAGATTGACTGGGTCAAGGCGGTCCCTTAGTCCCTCTTCATATACCAATCTCTGTAACACTCTTTTGTGATGAAATTGGAATAAATGTTAACCTTTATTGCTCAATCAACCAGTGAAGAGTGAAAAGCAAAAACACTATTAATAGTAACAGGTATGTTTTCGGGGATAAATAGGTCTTATTACAAGGTAGGAATATGCCACACACGTCGCGAAACAGGCTTTGCTGAGGTTGCATGCAAAATTTCAGATCTGTAATTCATTTCATTCTTAATATGTCCTGCTGGCAGATAGAGAAATATACAAACATACAGAAAAGAAATTTATACAAAGATTACGCTCAGCCAAATTTCACAATTCCATTCTGGTTGGACTTGCACCATACTAATATTGAACAGTAAATTTTACACCGTCTGTATAGATAAACTTAAATTGTACTGACATTTTCAATGGATATAGTTCAATTACATAAATATGTTGGAGAACTTAAGGTATAAAAACAGTTACACAGGCCTGCTGGTACTACAATTGCGTTCACTTAAGAATGATTTATTACTTATTTTTCATAATAGAACTCATTCTTGTCTATTTACGAATTGTTTCATCCAAAATACAAAATCTACGATCAACTCTCTATTGGGATATCTTGCCACATGAAATATTTACATTTGTGTTCGTAAGTTAGGTTTCATAGCAGTGTTCAATAGTAAAAGATCCAGATGAGCTAGGGAGGGTACTACAATGCAAGAGTTTGCTGAAATCAAATCTTTTCACCATCCTATAACATTAAATTTCCATTGTATTGTACATAAGACCAATGTAAAAATATACAATAACGGTCAGCCTAAACACATGGAGTAATGTGAACTATCATTGAACTCAGTGTTGTTTTTATAGAAATTAAGCTTTGAGCAAAATTTCATGACTATAAGTCAGTTTGTTTTTTAAATATTGTGAGGAAAGATAGACACATAGACAGCAGAAATTAGATTTTTCTAACCTCTCGAGTGATAGGGTTTGCTAAAGCTCAGCGAATTAAATTTTTAGCATCCATCCAAATTTCCGTTAACTACTGGTAGAGTAGATAAGCTTTTTAAAATTATTTAGTATCATTACATCTAAGAGGCCAACTGCCTTATTGAGACCATAAAAAATGTACTCTAAGTATAGGTTTCTCTAAAAACTCAATACTATCTACGTTATAAATATTATTATATTATAAACTGTATTTATTATTTTCTAGTGGATAAATCCTTTGTATCTGTATAGTTTTAATATGGTTCTGATTTACAAAAAAAATTATCTTAATTTCTCTTCTAATTAAAATGAAGTTTGTTATTGACAATATTTTTGTCCCATAAATGTACAATATAATATCCATAAATGGACCATAACATCCTTGAATGTGTTGCCATTTGAAAATGTGCCATTAAATGCTTTTCCCCATTTTGGGAAGTGAACAATTACTGCTTAAAAATAAACCTCTGGAACTCTAATGAGTACTTCTTAAATCCGCTTTAAATTTTAGGTCCAGCTTATGATTTTAATGTTCCTCTTGGTTCCTAAATAACTAATTTCTTATACAAACTATTATTTTATTGGGTTATTGTCAGTTCCATTTTTATAGCATAAAATTTTGTTGATGTACCTTAATGCAGTTTTCCCAAATTTTAGGATTTAAAACTTTTGAATTGTTTTCAAGCATAATAGAGTTTATATTTTTGTACTGTAATTTCATGTGCTATATTATGTAATAAAAAGCTTGTTAAGTTTTCTTTTGTAGAAGTATCATTTATCCACAACTCTGTATGTAAAACTGCTACACTCTTGTGTTGATAATGTAACTTTGAGTAGTGTGCTGTTCTTGTGTGTTACAGTTTTTAGTCTGTTTGGTGGTGGTGAAAGTTTTTAATTAAGTTTCAGAACATTTGATTAAAACAATATTTTAGTGCTGGAAATGCTTACTGACATAAATAATAATTTCCAATATCTAATCAAAATTTTATCATTAAGTTTTTTGTTGAAGAATAGATTAATTCACCAGGTGGCTTTGTCGTTAAAAATAACATACATGAACATAAAAAATATAAAATAAAAACAGAAACCATTTTAAACGCCTATCATATTGTGTTTAAGAAGAGCATTTGTACACAGAGCGTGGTAAGCTGACAATCCATACTACAGATAAGACATGTACAGAGAGTGTGGTAAGCAGACAATCCATACTACAGATAAGACATGTACACAGAGCGTGGTAAGCTGACAATCCATACTACAGATAAGACATGTACAGAGAGTGTGGTAAGCAGACAATCCATACTACAGATAAGACATGTACAGAGAGTGTGGTAAGCAGACAATCCATACTACAGATAAGACATGTACACAGAGCGTGGTAAGCTGACAATCCGTACTGCCTATAAGACATGTACAGAGAGCGTGGTAAGCTGACAATCCATACTACAGATAAGACATGTACACAGAGCGTGGTAAGCTGACAATCCGTACTGCCTATAAGACTTGTACAGAGAGCGTGGTAAGCTGACAATCCATACTACAGATAAGACATGTACACAGAGCGTGGTAAGCTGACAATCCGTACTGCCTATAAGACTTGTACAGAGAGCGTGGTAAGCTGACAATCCATACTACAGATAAGACATGTACAGAGAGTGTGGTAAGCAGACAATCCATACTACAGATAAGACATGTACACAGAGCGTGGTAAGCTGACAATCCGTACTGCCTATAAGACTTGTACAGAGAGTGTGGTAAGCAGACAATCCATACTACAGATAAGACATGTACACAGAGCGTGGTAAGCTGACAATCCATACTGCAGATAAGACATGTACACAGGGCGTGGTAAGCTGACAATCCGTACTGCCTATAAGACATGTACAGAGAGCGTGGTAAGCTGACAATCCATACTACAGATAAGACATGTACACAGAGCGTGGTAAGCTGACAATCCGTACTGCCTATAAGACTTGTACAGAGAGCGTGGTAAGCTGACAATCCATACTACAGATAAGACATGTACACAGAGCGTGGTAAGCTGACAATCCGTACTGCCTATAAGACTTGTACAGAGAGCGTGGTAAGCTGACAATCCATACTACAGATAAGACATGTACAGAGAGTGTGGTAAGCAGACAATCCATACTACAGATAAGACATGTACACAGAGCGTGGTAAGCTGACAATCCATACTACAGATAAGACATGTACAGAGAGTGTGGTAAGCAGACAATCCATACTACAGATAAGACATGTACAGAGAGTGTGGTAAGCAGACAATCCATACTACAGATAAGACATGTACACAGAGCGTGGTAAGCTGACAATCCGTACTGCCTATAAGACATGTACAGAGAGCGTGGTAAGCTGACAATCCATACTACAGATAAGACATGTACAGAGAGTGTGGTAAGCAGACAATCCATACTACAGATAAGACATGTACACAGAGCGTGGTAAGCTGACAATCCGTACTGCCTATAAGACTTGTACAGAGAGTGTGGTAAGCAGACAATCCATACTACAGATAAGACATGTACACAGAGCGTGGTAAGCTGACAATCCATACTGCAGATAAGACATGTACACAGGGCGTGGTAAGCTGACAATCCGTACTGCCTATAAGACATGTACAGAGAGCGTGGTAAGCTGACAATCCATACTACAGATAAGACATGTACACAGAGCGTGGTAAGCTGACAATCCGTACTGCCTATAAGACTTGTACAGAGAGCGTGGTAAGCTGACAATCCATACTACAGATAAGACATGTACACAGAGCGTGGTAAGCTGACAATCCGTACTGCCTATAAGACTTGTACAGAGAGCGTGGTAAGCTGACAATCCATACTACAGATAAGACATGTACAGAGAGTGTGGTAAGCAGACAATCCATACTACAGATAAGACATGTACACAGAGCGTGGTAAGCTGACAATCCATACTACAGATAAGACATGTACAGAGAGTGTGGTAAGCAGACAATCCATACTACAGATAAGACATGTACAGAGAGTGTGGTAAGCAGACAATCCATACTACAGATAAGACATGTACACAGAGCGTGGTAAGCTGACAATCCGTACTGCCTATAAGACATGTACAGAGAGCGTGGTAAGCTGACAATCCATACTACAGATAAGACATGTACACAGAGCGTGGTAAGCTGACAATCCGTACTGCCTATAAGACTTGTACAGAGAGCGTGGTAAGCTGACAATCCATACTACAGATAAGACATGTACACAGAGCGTGGTAAGCTGACAATCCGTACTGCCTATAAGACTTGTACAGAGAGCGTGGTAAGCTGACAATCCATACTACAGATAAGACATGTACAGAGAGTGTGGTAAGCAGACAATCCATACTACAGATAAGACATGTACACAGAGCGTGGTAAGCTGACAATCCGTACTGCCTATAAGACTTGTACAGAGAGTGTGGTAAGCAGACAATCCATACTACAGATAAGACATGTACACAGAGCGTGGTAAGCTGACAATCCATACTGCAGATAAGACATGTACACAGGGCGTGGTAAGCTGACAATCCATACTGCAGATAAGACATGTACACAGAGTGTGGCAAGCTGACAATCTGTACTGCATACAAGACTTGTACAGAGAGCGTGGCAAGCTCTGTACAAGTCTTATATGCAGTACAGATTTTCAGCTTACCGCCCTGTATCTGTACTGCATATACGAGATTATAACAAGAGACATTTTTATTCAAGTAAAAAAAAATAATAGAGTGGAAAGTCAATGTTAAAAATCCGTGACAATATAAATTTCAATTTATAATACTTAATATCAATCGTTTAGGGTCCTTTTTAAATTTATATGGTTTTGTTATCATGTGTTTTGGAAACTGATTTGGTTAAAAAAAGTAGAATATTTCATCATATTTTTCCAAAATCTGATTTTGAAACTTGCAGTTTGTTTATAGCTCTCTATAAAGTTTAAAATTCTTCCAGATAACAAATTATAAACACAAAAAATTTTAATCAAATATATAATTTATTCTAAGTGTTAACATCAATTTGTAATCTAATTGAAAAACAATATTTAAAAAACTTTTTAGAGAATGGAGTATTTAGACTTTCTAAGATTACAAATTAAATAACGATGTCATCTGACATTTAAGATCTGCTGATATTTTTGCTCGTTTACTTGAAAACAATCTTAACCGGGTTGGCATCTTAAGGTTTTTAAACCTATGGAAAGAGAGGAGAGCAAATGCCAATTCTTTGAAATGTCTTATTTAGTGTAGTCAAAATATAACAGAAGCTGTAAAAGTCTCCTTAATAAAAAGAATTTATTCATCCTTTGATATTAATCTGAATTGTAACTAAAGAGGACTTGTTTTGAAAAAGTTTACATTATTTTGTTTAAGTTTTTTTATAGAAAATGAGCGATGTAAATTAAAATTGTTGAGAAGTTTGTAATTAGCTATATAGTTAGTTGTTATAACTTTGTTGAAAAAGTAATCATGATGTTTAGGACAGTAACCTTTACTCCATAAAATATTGTTTCTCATGAAGTAACCCAGCCATTAGTGTAGTAACTAACTTTTCGTCAAGTTTAACTAACTTTATGCAAAGAAGTGCTTAATTACAAAACTTAAATTGGTTTATGATATTGCCGGAATTCCTGAAAGATGTAATTTGAAGTGTTGAAGGTTCAGATTAACGACCAACAATTTCCTGTAAGTCGTCAGCTACTGAAGTATGTTGCGCTTCCAGATGGTTCACTTGAGTGGTGAAGTTGGAGTTTCACTTGAATTGAGTTAAAGTTTATTAACAATTTTCAGCAGAGAATACATTACCGTATTTATTCAGTTAAATTGTTAAAAGTAACAACTAAAGCGGTTTCAACAAAGTAGTACGGATGCAGCACTTTTATAGAAGGAAAAGTTTGTTAAATTAAATTAATTTATAACGTTTAAATTATAAAGTTTATAAACACAACGTTTAACGTATAAAGTTTCTTATTATTAAAACTGTAGTAAAGCAGTTATTCTGAAGACTTGATTATTTTGATGATTACATTAACTTATAACGAAATTAAGTTTTATCCAATTACTTAAGTATTTTATTTATATTTATAAGGCAAACTAGCACTTACCCGCGAGTTACTCTGCAACTCCTCTGATTTGCATTGCATCTAACATTCCATGAATTTGATTGAACAGTTCCAACGATTTCAGTAACACTGGAACTATTTTAGAAGAATGTGAAGAAACCCCAAAGTCGAAATGTTTAGCCTTTTCAGTGAAAGAATTTATGACATAGACTAATACAATGGAGTGCAAGATGGACGCAGTGTTCGACAGTCTTATGTCGATAAAAATACATTTATTGACTGGTGTACTGATTTGTGATCCTAGTTACCCGAGGCTCTGCACTTAATTTCGTATATTTTGCACCTGTATGACCTTTTCTGGTTTGAGTGAATTATATTTCTAACGCTAATGTTAAGTTTCCCTTGTTGCCACGGTAATGAAAATCTGCCAACAAGTGTTTATTTATGGCCATTGTAATTTAATCTTCTCTTAGTATTTTTGTTCCATAATAATTGATTTTGCCTTGTTTCGCGATAAAGAATACATACAGGGGTCCACAAAAGGGCGTCACAAATTTCTGTCTCTGATCATTCAAAATAAAAAAAGTCTTATAAAAAGTCAATAAATGTTTTATTCAGCCATTGGCCGCCTCTTTATTTTTACAATAAAAATATCTCTAGAATTAGTAAATCTGCAGATACCCAACTTTTGCACATACGTAATATTTACTGGTAAATAAGATGTAACTTTACAAAAATATTAGTGCGATTTGATTGTTGAAAATGGAAAAATGGTGCCTGTTCAAAATTTTCAAAATACATATGTTCAAAATTTCAAATTAGATAACAAACAATCCAATATATTTATACACAAATTATAATGTATCAAATATTTTTAAATGTTTATTATAAACTGCAACGAAACTTTATTCAGCGAAATGTGTCAATGCATAAGCGATCAAGACTACCTATAAGTACCAGGAGCAACAAACCTTATTGCCAATCTAGAGGAATCAGCTATTAGCATCAGTTAAAAAAATTAAAAGATACAAACATGTTACAATTCCAACTAAATTAAATAAAATCAAAATTAAAATCCGTCCTTTTTTCAATTATAAAAAATCAAAAATTTCCAAATTTCTCTGTAAAATGGTTGGAATTTTTGAGATCAATATGTAAGCAAACCTGAAACTAAATCTGTTTTTAAGTTTATTACTGGCTAGGGAAAAGGTTGGCCACGCCACACAGCGTGTCGAATAATAGGATTTGTTGAGATTGCTAGGCTAAATATAGAGATCTAAGTTTGTAGTTGAACAGAAAACATATAATGAACAAAACGACTGGCTAAAGAACAATGACCTGGACGACAAAGTCGCTGAGTATGCTTGTGACCTACACACAATTTTAGGGCTTCTCATACAAAAATACGGGTCTGAAAATTTTGGCTCACTTTTAAAACTAAATTTAAAAGTTCTGGAGGATTTCAGCCAACATATGAATGCCAAAAAAGAGTTAATGAGCAGAAATGAACATGCATGGGAAGAATATAAAGAATTACAGAAAGCTTACGAAAAAGAAAAAAAACAACCGGGCTGGAGGAACTCGAACAGTCAATTTCACTGGAATCTGAAATTGAAGTTGAAGTCAAAGGGTACAAAGATAGAATAAAACATATTTCGCAAGATTTGGAGAACTATGTAGAGGAGCTTAAAACATAAAAATACTTTGATTACTAAATTACAAAATAATATTGAATTATTGAACACCGAAGTAAAAAATTGTAAGAGTGAAAACAAATGTCTTGGTGATAGGATAAATCAATTAAAAAACAAACTAGTTTCACAATTTGCCAAATATTCACATTCAAAGGTCTGAAACTCGAACTGCCAAAACTAATACAGAGCTATGTTCCTCTGTATTGGAGGGAGGCTGGCTGACAGACGATGCAATCAAACTGAGTTTCGACCTCCTTGAGTCTTGTATTGACAAGAAACACTCTATTTTGTTTATCAGCCCTACTGTGAGGTTGGTAATAAAATGTAATGATGAATTTTCAAGTGACCTACAAGCACTAAATTTGTGTGACAGATCCTATATCTTAGTGCCTGTGAATAATGCTAATTTGATTGTAGATGGCACACAGAGTGTTCTGAATCAAGCAAGAGGTTCGCACTGGAGTCTGCTTATGTATGTGAAGGATAAAAAAAGGTTTGTCTACTTTGACTCTGCCGGAAAATGCAATACAGCTCCAGCAAGTATCATTACCGAAGTAAAAAATTGTAAGAGTGAAAACAAATGTCTTGGTGATAGGATAAATCAATTAAAAAACAAACTAGTTTCCAATACATCACTAAATTTGCCAAATATTCACATTCAAAGGTCTGAAACTCGAACTGCCAAAACTAATACAGAGCTATGTTCCTCTGTATTGGAGGGAGGCTGGCTGATAGACGATGCAATCAAACTGAGTTTCGACCTCCTTGAGTCTTGTATTGACAAGAAACACTCTATTTTGTTTATCAGCCCTACTGTGAGGTTGGTAATAAAATGTAATGATGAATTTTCAAGTGACCTACAAGCACTAAATTTGTGTGACAGATCCTATATCTTAGTGCCTGTGAATAATGCTAATTTGATTGTAGATGGCACACAGAGTGTTCTGAATCAAGCAAGAGGTTCGCACTGGAGTCTGCTTATGTATGTGAAGGATAAAAAAAGGTTTGTCTACTTTGACTCTGCCGGAAAATGCAATACAGCTCCAGCAAGTATCATTGCAAATAAACTTATAAAATATATGAACTTGGAAGAAACTACTGATTTTGAAAATTGTGTAACCCCTCAACAAAGCAACTCCGAAGATTGTGGATTATTTTTGCTTTTGATAATTGAGACTGTAATAGTAAATATAATCAAATCTTCTGAACAGGTAACGCTAAACTTGCATATTAATGAACTTGATATATGGACTAAGCGTGTACAGGTTGTATCAATGTTATATAACAATACTAGCAAGTGTAAGACCATGAAACAATTAATATCAATGACAATAAATTCAAAACCAACCACTTACAAAGGTGGCAAGAGTTCTTATAATGTAGCACACAAGGAGCACACGAATGGTAGATCAGTAAACAATTCTGTTCAAAACTCTGGGAGTGTGGCAGCTGCTCAACCAGCACTAGTTACTGGGGACGATGTCACCAAGTATCTTACTATACAATCACATGCAGTGGAGAGAGGTGGAGCAATTTGTCAAATCATAAACGGAGATGTCTGTACTCAAACGAGCTCACCGGTTGGAGAGACGTCCTTACCATTGACAGTGGCTTGTGAGATAACTAATCTTAAAGAAAGACAACAAATTTTGGAACATGAACTAAAGAAATTGGCCCAGAAAGTCTCGGAATCTAAAATCCAAGGCTCTGATAAACCTCCCATTTACCAACAAAACACAAGCTCTGACTTACATAAAACCAAAATATTTAGAAAAACTAAGAATAGTAATATGTCTAGTGTATCTTTGCAAATTGCCAAGCATATGGAAGGTACAAAATACTGTAAAAAGTTTTCAAGGAAGCAGTCAGATCAGAAAGGCTCAGATATACTTACTAATCTCCCAATGACACAACGGCCAAGACCTATCACAACTGTTCCCAGTTCACGCTCTCAAGTTTCACAACAAAAAGTTACACGCCAGTGGTGATGACTAAAGCTCCTATCGTTATTTCACTGCCTCACAGGACACCACCAGCACTAGCAAAGATTCGAAAAAAAGGTGAAAGTTATGATGAGTTTTTTTTAACCGATACATAGATGAATACAAACTACACATAACGTCTACAACAAGTTTATCTCTGCATGACACATCAGTACAAGATATCCCTGGGGTGGCACCCAGGTTGCTCTCAAAACTCTCCAACTCTCAAATTAGTGCTGATAATTTTTTAGAACAAAACGTGACAAAAAAAAAACATACACAAAACAGTCTCAAACCAAAAACAAAAAATAAATTAGTAATCTTTCACCAAAACATAGACAGACTGAGCAACAAGATTGATAGATTAAACCACTTTCTATTCATAAACAAGCCAAATATTATTATTATTATTATATAGTTGTACTAACTGAGCATGACCTAAATTCCCTAATATTCAACAATGTTTGCTTGACTAACTATGTTCTGGTTGCTGCTTTCTGTAGAGAAAATCATCTCAAAGGGGGTACAGCTATATTCAAGCAAGACAACCTCGCTAATGAAGTTGAAAGTATCCTCTCAGAAAAACACAGTATTGAGTTATTATGTGAAATTGCAGGTATAAAAATACATCTAAGCAAAAAGGAAACCTTATATGTACTTGGTGTTTACAGACCCCCCTCTGCCTCACTTGAGGAGGCCCTTACACAGATGACTCAAGTGCTGGAAGAAATTCCAAATAACAACAATGGAATTTACATTCTAGGGAACCTTAACGTTGATAGTCTGACACAATCAAGAGAAAAAACTGCAGTAAGTGAAATGCTTGCCACTTTCAACATAACAAGGATTCCTCTGCCCCCAACCAGAATAACCTCCACCACTGCTACTTCAATAGATGTAGTATGCACCGATCTGGACTTGGGGAAGGTTAACGTTGAGGTTATCTATACCTCGCTTTCTGATCATACAGGACAGCTCTGCAAGCTTGAAGTAGACTGTGAAGCAAAAAGACCTACTAACATGACCAGACGGATTTTCAACTTTCACAATCTCTCAAACCTATCAAACCTCCTTGCATTAAACTCATGGGAAAGAGTCGAGTCAGCACCTACAGTAGAAGAGGCATACTCAGTTTTCATTAGTACAATTACAACAGCACTAGACATCACATGCCCCCTTAAAAATCAAGAATTAACAAAAGAAAACATACGCTTTACAACACAGAAGTAGATGAACTGCGAGCAGACTTCATAAGAGCTAATGAAAAATGTGCACTCAGCAAAAAGGAAGAGGACAAATATATAGCTTTTCAAAAGAAGAAGGAATATGATATGAAGCTGCGAGTACTCAGAAAAACAAAGTGTGAACAAAGAATAGCTGAGGCAAGTAACAAAAGTAAGGCTGTATGGGAGATTGTCAACAGTGAAAGGAAATCGAAAAAAAGGACTCAGAAACAGTCTGGCAGTTGAATATCAATGGTAATACAGTTGAAGACCTGAAAGAAATTGCAGAATACTTTAATAAATTCTTTGCGACTACAGCGGAGGATACTCTGACCAATAACAATTCTCCCAGAACTTCAGTGATCGAGGAGCCAAGAGATCATTACGAAACAGCACTCAACGAATTCCAATTGGTAACATCAGAGGAGGTACTGAAAGTCATTTCTTCTATGAAATCCAAAACATCCACTGGAGTCGATGGGATAAATTCAAAAATATTAAAGTTCTGCAGAAATGAAGTTTGTATACCAATTGCCAGTATTGTTAACAAATCCCTAACTCAGGGTAGATGTCCTGAGAATCTAAAAACCTCCAAAGTGTACCCTCTGCACAATCAAGGTAATAAAAAGGAAGTGCAGAATTTCAGGCCCATCTCTTTAATTCCTACAGTGTCAAAAGTCATGAAAAAGGTCATATTGACACGTCTCACACAGCATTTGGAGATAAATCGCAACCTACCAGAGAGACAACATGGCTTCATATCGGGAAGATCAACCACCAGTGCCCTCATTGATTTGGTTGAGCACCTCATTGACAACTTTGAGGAGGGAAAAAATGTTTGTAGTGTTTTTCTAGATCTAAGCAAAGCTTTCGATTGCCTTAACCACAGATTATTATTGACAAAACTTAGCTCTTTAGGCATCAAGGGCACAGCACTAAAGTGGTTTTAAAGTTACTTGCAGGGTAGAAGGAACATAGTGGAGATCAAACAGGTTCTTGAGGGAAATATCAGAGTTGAAACATCCGAACCGATGGAAATTAAAAGAGGTGTTCCTCAAGGATCTGTCTTGGGGCCTGTACTGTTTGTGCTTTTCATTGGAGACCTTCAGGAGAACTTGGGGGGAGGGTTGCTATCCAGTGTCATATGCGGATGACACTGTCCTCGTCACAAACAACAAGTCAGTGCAGGCACTGGAAATTGACACCTACACATCAATAACTAGAGCTAAGCACTACTGCCTGAACAACAATCTGATTTTCAATGCATCATATGGGGAAGACATAAAGATTATGTATCTTTGCCACTGGACCTAGAACAAGTGCTCTCTACAAAGCATTTGGGTGTCACAATTGACAATCGTCTCTCATGGAATCAACATGTAGACATAATGTGTTCAAAACTCAGCACAGCTCTTTTTGTTTTAAAGAGAGTTAAACACATTAGCACACCAGAAGCTACTAGAATCGCTTACTTTGCGCTTTTAGAGACACATGTTCGCTATGGAATAGTACTTTTCTATCACCAACCTTCAGCGAGTCCTAGTTATGCAGAAGCGTGCAGTGCGAATCATGGCTGATTTAAATCCTCAAGATAGCTGTAGAGATGCTTTTAAGAACTTGGGCATACTCACAGTGGTGTCTATTTACATTACGGAGGTAATATTACTGGCTATCAGACAAAACTGCTTGAGGAACCGTGATATCCATGAACGCCAAACAAGACATGGCAATGACTTCAATCTGCCAGCCCACAGATCAGCTCTATTCGCCAAGAAGCCAACCTATGCAGTTGCCAGGTTGTACGACATGCTACCAGGAAAACTTAAGAACCTTGGCCCACAAGTTTTGAAGAGAAAAATGTTCAAGTGGCTAATGGAAAAGACTGTATACAGCCTAGAAGAATTTATGACCATCAACACCTACTAATAAAAGTTTACATAAATGTTTCAACTTATACTTTTTAAGAATGTATTTGACGCTGTCTCTGTTCTTGATGAGTATGAAAATAAAGGATATTGTCTATTGTCTATAAAAAAAGATTTGATTCTTGAGATTTCCTGCAGGCAGATACTCTGACAGACAATTATACCCAGAAGAAACTTGTGCCTCCTCAAGCAGAAAAATTGAAATTTTGTCATCTCAGTCAGCTAATTGAAAGCTTCAATGACGTTCAGCCAAATTCTGTGGGTGGACATCATTATAGAACTCATTCTTGTCAATGTAGAAATAAAAAGTTTTATGCAAAGTTTAAAATTTTTAGATGAAGCTTTTCTCATAGAATTTCAACATATTATATTCAAATTTTTGTTCATTAAGTTTGGTTTCATGTATCTTAAAATGATTGTACTAAGTTTGTTTAAATTTACACATTCTGTTATTTTCTCGTTGTAATCATGGGTACCCATAAGGCAATGGTAAAAACATTCGCTAACGCTAAGCCAAATCCTAAGGAGTGATATGCACCATCGTCGAACTTGATATTACCTATATAGAAATGAAACTGCATGCAAACTTTCAAGTTTATTGGCCAGTTCGTTGTAGTGATAAGGTGTGAACAGACACACATAAAATGAACATGTTTCAACCCTTCGAGTGATACGCTTTGCTAACGCTGATTATGACGGACATTTTCTAGGTCTAAGTGTCATTGTTATATGTTGTTACCACTTAAAGGAGTGATCTGGGAACTGGACATCGTTAAAATAAAACTCCGAAAGCCGTGTCGATAACTAGAATATGGTGTTCCTTCAGCGACTATTACCTCAAATATAAAATTAAACATTCAAAAAGGTTAATGGAAGAAGAAACGCGATTCTCTACACACACACCACAGGTTGAAGTAAAACAATAAAGGGTCGTTTTTGTAAACTCAGCAGTTAAGTTAAATACAAAAAATCAACATTTAAGTTACGCTATTATATTTTTTTAATTAATTTTATTTGAGTTCAGCGTGATTCTTTTAAATTGTTAATATTTTTGCATATTTGGTTTTAACTTTTATTTCCGGTTACCTAAAGAGAGAATATACTAATTGTTTCTATTTACTTTGGTTACGTTTACGTACATTGGTTTACGGTTTGATGCAGAAACGGTTATAACGTTCGTATCGTCTTCTTTGTTTGCTATATTTTCAATCAAAACGGTATGTTGTAAATAATAACAGCTTGAAGGTTTTCAAACTATATTAAGAGCCGGTGCTGTTTTAATTTAAGTTAACTGTTTATATTGGAAATGTGAACTAGTAAATTCCATTACTAGTCTCAAAAGTGACTTGGTGAAGACCCGCTATAGAAATTTCGTGACGAGTAATAAACGATACTTTTCATCACGATGCAAAAGCACACGAAGTATTTTAAAATATTTTCTGACGTTTCCTACTCTGGTAACTATTTTTCCATAAGAAAACGTACCGTCGTTTTATAATTAATTTTGGGATTAAAATCAGCTGTTTCAACAGAGGACTTTCAAAACGAATAACGGAATCTCACTGATTGCTTATACAGGGAAAGTATTGTTTTTGACATAATAACGTGTGGTAGAGGGAAAATAAGCTGTTTAAACATAGGGCTGTTAAACAAATAACGAAATTGTTTTATAGAAGGAAAGAAATATTTATATAGGAAAATAATTGTATACATACGGAAAGAAATGTCTGGGAGAGGGAAAGTTTACTGAATTAGCTACTTACTAGGCAAACGATGACTTTCGCAGATCACAGCTGTATTAAAAAGTAGCTCATGGCCGTACAGAGAGATGACAAATAATTTATTAAGAGGAAATATAAAGTTCAAAAGATAAGAGCGAAGAGCGAGCTAGTTTAGTTTGTTGTAATGACGTGTACGCCTCTTCGGCCAGATGATATAAAAATAGATAGAAATAATTTAATTTTGGGCTATGAAATACTAGGATATTAAAGTGAATGTCCAAAATGTAATAACAAAATTCAGACACAGGTGGAACAGACCAAGGAAGCTGGGACACATTTGGAATTTATTGCTCAATCTTCCCACCGCGTCCCGGCCTCGTATACCAACTCATATTTTTACACTCTATAAAATTAAATCAGCAACAGTGTCAGTCACTCTCGGAATTTTGTCTGTGACGTGAATATCAAAAACAATATATACGCCGAGAAATTTATAAAATTTATATTAAGTGTGTGATTACTCAATAAAATATAACTTATTGGAAATTCAAGTTTAATACCGGCACTTATACGCTATATAATTCATTTTCATATCCAATCTTCGACTTGGTGCAGTTTTGCACCTGTCAATAGGATGAAGGCTTACTAATAATTTTCGAGACTAGTGTTGGACTGGCGGTACGATTTATAATAGAAATGATGCTGTAGTGTAAATGAAGTTATGCACGGACGCTAGCTTTTTATGCCTTAAGGCTCGTAAGGAGTCAGAAGAAAATTTTAAATTAGAGTATAGGTCGAGATGTACTTTAAATTAAAGGTATATTTTAGTAGAACTCAATACTTTACACCGGACCTCAAAAGGCTTACCCTATGCAAAACGCCGATGTCAAGGACACACTTGAATATCAATAAATACGATGAATTAGTTCTTGTGTGTTAGCAACAATGCTCACAACAATGGGATTCCCGAGATAGTGCATTAGTTTTCACAAGTCTAAACACTCAAGAACTAATTCATCATTCAATGAAGAAACTCGGCAAATATCTCAGGATATGTTAACCAACTTTAAAATGCCGCCATTTTGAATAGGATAACCCTTTAAGAAGTAGTGTCGCCGCAATGGTCAATATGGCTTCTGCATCGTTGGTTGCAAGCTTTTAGTCAATCTTACACTACATCCTTTATTAAAGTATTATTTCCGTTCTCAATTATCCCAAAAGTTTTCCTTGGAATCTTGTCTTTAACTGGTCACAAATTGGGCTGGCTTGAATACAGTTTAGAAATTAAGTATCCTTCCTATGTTGTAGTCAAATGTAAGGAGGATAGGCTAAGTTTTGTTTACTGTGCACCTCGGGAGTCTACAAAATCCCGTATGGCGTTGATTCAGTCTACATTGGAGTCTCTTGTAGACTAAATAGCGTTCACTCAGCCTGACGTGCTTCCGACAGTGAGATGAAGATGGCTTACACTAGAGCCAAAATGAATTATAGGCATATTTTCGACACTATTTTTGAAGTCTTTTTGACTTTAACATAAAATTTATTCGTAAAATGTTGTATTTATATTTATACCTTTTCCGCGCCAAAAGACATGTTGTCTGTAGAAGTAATCAGTTTGATTTTAAATGAATTATTAATTGGGCGTGAAGTAGAAACATGTAATTTATTTAAGTTTGTTCTAGTCTATCTTTGACTTCAACATAAAATTCATTCGTAAACTTTGTATTTGTATTTATACTTTTTCCTCGCCGAAAAACATGACTGGAGGAGCATGGAAGGGGTTAAGTTATTTGGAGACATAATGAGTTTTATTTTTATTAACTTGTCAATCGGGCTTGAATTATAAACGGCGTTTATTTACGTTGGACCCTAAGAAGGGAAGAAAATAATTTTCTCAAGTTAATAAAATAAGTTCAGTTTCGATATTATCAGTATAATGAAATTGTGATTACATCCAATAATATTTTAACTAGCCTAATACAGCTTTAGTAATAGCTGGCAGCAAATAATACCTACAGTATTTATCAATTTGGAGTTTCTAGAAAAAAATTAATTAAAAGTGAGTTTAAAATTACCTTCTTTCTTTTGACATACTGTCACTGTTGAAAGTAGATTTGATAAAAAAATAAAAGAGAGAGTATCTTCAATTAATTGCATGCTATGTCGCTTAATCATGGTCTTCACACAAAGGACCCTTTGTCCTGATTTCACACCCGAGCTCTACAGTTAATTGCCAACCAGCCCATCAAAAGGACATTACTCTCTAATTCTTCGATCACACTCCAACAGCGTGTTCATGATCCAATATATTAACCTATTTTTACAGAAACGATTTACATTTTGTCGTGTCTGTAAACGATCAAAAGTACCTGGAAATTATTATTGCAAACACAAGTAATTTATTTCAAATATGTTGATACATGATTAACAAGGAAATTTGGTGACAATCACACCTGGTTTTCTTTTAATCTTAAAATTAAATAAATTTCCGTTGGGTTTTCGTATTATTTTTTCAGTGATCACATAAATGTAGCGCCAGAGAAAATCCACACAAACTATGAGGATTAATTTAACATTGCAACTTTGTCAGAGCATTAGCTCGAAGATAAAGTTTACATCGACACACGTCGAAAGCGTTTTGTCGCTACGGAGTTACGGATACCATATGGGTAACAAATATGTGTGTGACTGAGATCTTCTCTCGAACTCATGTTTGTGGAAAGAAAATGGGGGGGGGGGTGTCTAAACCCACTTTGGACTTGATCCTGTTTTCGTTCTATTCGGAACTCATCAGCAATGATAAGTGTAAGGGATACTTTAGTGGAGGTGAATAATGCGTATAACTATAAACTATAAACAGCAGTGGATCCAGTATTGAGCCCAGAGGCTTGCTTTATATCCGGAGAAAAAGTTCACCCTGCAATGTCACTGGCGGTGTTATATACATATGTTGGGAAATGTACCAACCACTGTAGATATTATTGGTCCCACTATGTCAGCAGCCACTTAACAAGTTACATAACTCTTTAGTTTAAAAACGTATGAGAAGTCAGTATTTATTACGCTCAATCACAAAAACTATTCTAAATCCTATTGTACCATAGAATCTAAATCTGTACATCAGAAATGAAACACATAACCTTTAAAATTTGTAATTTGTAAGATTCTTGTATCATGAAAATTACAAACAAATTTTCTTTCACAAACAACACTTATAAAATGTTTATCACTACTTTTCTTTTGTATGGTGAAAACTAAGTCGCTATCTTAATGGTGTTAGTGGTGTCTGAATTGAATACTGAGTTTCCGAAAATGATACGACAGATTACAGATAAAAATGTTTGGGACATAATTTAAAGTCCCTTCGTTTTCCCTGTTAAATTTGTATTAGTATCCTTAGAAACAAAATTGTGATATCGCAAAAGTTATAATTCTTTGACCTGCGCTGTGTGTGGATTTTCAATTTACGTATAATTTTAACGAAAATAACAGTTTTTAAAATGCTTGAAGAAACAACATAATATTGAAGGACCCTTATTGGTACTAAAGGGTAGCTTCATACTTGAATTAGTAGTACTGTGCTGTATGTTGACCATGTATGGATTAGTTAACATAAACACGCATAAATGCATGTGGACGAAATCCTTCAGAGTAGGGTAACACGGAGAGAAAAGAAAGAAGGATGAGCTGCGCACGCGCGGCCCTGTCTATACCACTTGTAGCGGGAAGATTTAATATATTATTAACGCTCCATTTGGGACTGTTCCATTGAATATTGGTTCTGTAAATCATCTGTGGGGCTAAAGTGATTATATTTTAAACTTATCTGAACTTGACAAGACATTATCGCGGACAAAGTGGTAGTTATAAACTTGTTGTGGAAGTTTCTCCTTTTCGAACTAAAATTTAATAAAAATGGAGTAAATGAATTTAATGAAAGATCTATATCATATGCATAATGTATATCCTGTTTATTTGGTAGGAAGAGTATGTAAACCTTGACTTTAATATTCTTATCTTTCTTTCTATAATAGAGTTAAACTTAATGGAATGATATAATTGATTCCTATTTTGTAAATTTTTGGGCTTTGACAAAAGAAAACTCGTTCTTACATTTTATGTAAACAATCATAACATATAACACTAGCATGCAATACTTGTCTTTATGGGGTTGCCTATGTGTATACACGGACCAAGTAGGTCTGCATGAATAATCTCAACTTTAGACATTGTAACTATCGTCAAGTTTTGAAAAAAAAGTCTTTAAGACTTCGATAATCTCAGATAGAATAGAAAGTCTGCCTATTGAATTTAAAACGTTTGCTACATTTCTGGTACAGCTGAATTATTGCAGAGCTAATAAAAATTTTATTCCAGCTAGTTTTGATTGACAATACGAAACTGTGAACGTATAGTGTTTGCTCGGAGGATTAAAACCCAATGGCAAGGACGAAAATATCCAGTCAAACTACGTCGCATCCATACAGTTGTTGTGTCTTTATCTTTATCAAAGAACGCGATTGAAACTTGCGCAATTTTTTCCTTATTTCTTTCACAGATGTCCTAATTAATTAAATCTGAGTTTCAAAACAAATCTGTATAACGCTTAAATACTATTAAAAAATATTAAAACTGAAATACATATAAATATTATAATTCTTATAGTCTATACGAGTATTAGAATGAAATTTAAAATTTCTATATTTTTCGAATGACAAGCTTCTTAAGGGAATAAAATTTAGGTTTTTCAACGCATCTATATGATTTGATAGAATTTGATTTTCACCAGAGCTCCAGTTCTGCATCACTTCCTACCAATGACATGTCGATTTATAGAATGGCTTAAAATAAAATAATCCATTAGCGAAGAATACAAAGTAACAATTATAGTGGATTTACAGAAACGCTAAGAATGCAAAAACCCAAACATTATTAATTTAAAGAATATCTAATAATGTAAATTGCCGCATATTATTGCTTTATAGAATATTTTATAATGTAAAATTAATTATATTATTGATTTACAAAATATCTGATAATGCAATTGCCATATATTATAGATTTAAACTATATCTGAAAATGTAAAATGCCATATATTATTGATTTTCAGAATATCTAAAAATAAAAATGCTATATATTACCCTTTGAAGACTACATGCTAATTCAGTGTAGTAACTATAAGCAATTTAAAGAATAGCTGCAAATGTAAAATGGCATCACCCATTTTCAGAATGATTATAAATAGAGAAGAGTTCCTACCGGTCTTTTCAGGTTTCTAAAATCAAAATCATTATACAAAAATGTTATTTTATTCAAAAAAAAAAAAAAAAAGGAATTGGTTCTTTAACATTGGTTGATTTATTAACTAAAGTTTCAAACCCTCAATATTTATTTATCTTCTCACTTAATACTTGAAATACGAACACCAATTATTCTCTTTGTTAACTCGCCGCTAATATATTTGGACAATCCACCAAGTTTTCTAATCCAAGTTCCCCAAGAGTGGTCCACAAGAGATATTTATATTATGACCAAAGTTACTCCTCTCGTAATTGAATTCGGTCTCAATTAGAGTTTTATCATACTGTTTACTCCCATCTTGGAATATATCTTTACAATATGTAATTTAATTTCTTGTTAACTATTTGGAACAAAGTTATTACAAACTAAGTTGCCATATTGGTTAAAATTTGTCATAACATTGTACTAAGAATCCCACCTGTGAATGTTTTGCAAATAAGATTATCACGATTGATTGGCACTATTAGCAATTTTACCGTAGTTAAATGAAATGCAAAGGGATGGCACACTCTTCCCCTTATAACAGAAGCAGAATACAAGCGACAGAAGTAGACGCAAACAAAAAAAAACGCTTTTAAAACTAAGTTGGATTCCAAACCCACATATGTGTTTAGTTTCTTGGTGAGTGTAACAACATAAAATCAACTGTGGAACCGTAAATAAATTACAGTGGAAGTGAACTATACGGTTGTATCCGACTCTTTTAGACCGTAACTTTTCAGTGTACGTAAGTTATATAGTATTTTTTTTACTAGGAAAAAAAACAAATTATCACTATGCACTTGAATAATCTTAGACAAAGTTAATTAAAAGAGACGAGAGTAGACACTTTTTAATCAAAGTTAGTTTTTGTTGGTATATATTTTTTGATCGGGACACAAGTTTAACTCAACTATGAAACGTGACAATACCTTATATAGAAAATTAGAACTACACAGACGGAAGTTGACACTTTTTAACCAAATTAGGTTTTCGATAATTATATGTTTATATTTATTCATACAACATCGGATTTACATTTTGAATCTCACCATGGAAACTGAAATAATATGTACCTGATATGTATACTTATGTTTTAAACAATTGTAGGGCTCTAACATATTACATCATAAATGCTTTCACTAAGAAAGCTATCGCCTCCGAATTTGCGTATTAAGCCGCGGGTATCTGCCAGTGTATATTTTCTGAATCAGAGAAACACGGCTAAATCAGCTATGGTCGAAATGTTTGCGTCTTGTTGGAATTAGAATTGGTTTTCCGTATCATTAAGTGCCATTTGAGGACCTTGCTAATCGTTTTGGACTCATGTCCTTATACAATAGAAGACGACTTTAGGACGCCACATTTCTCTTCAAGCTTCTTATCAATTTTATTGATTCTCCTCATCTCAGTCGGATCGATTTACACACCCTACTGGAACTCGCACTCTAGATATATCTTTGGTCGCAGGCAACACGATAGAAACTGAGTACTTTGCTCCTCTGCCTTGACTTCAACACCTTGGCTATGTATGAACTTTCCACTAAATTTTAAGAAATTATTGTCATCACTTTTAATAGAATTGTTCTCCAGTTTTCGAATCGCACGTGAATGAAGACTACTCCCTCATTTTGATAGGTTTATTTTGTAACAATTATTATTGTAATGTCTGCAACTGCAGCTTATTGTGTTTCACATTGTTATTGTTGTACTTAATATGTTTATTGTTTGTTATATTGTTGAAAAATGAATATACCGTTGATAAATAAATAATACTGTTTAAATTTTCACCTACTTTTTTAACTTAAGGAAAGTCATGAAGATCTAAATTGCTTTTCAAAAAAATGCAAAACATTTCTGGTCTCGCCTCTGTATGTGTTGCGTGTAACACGAAAATGCTGTTCGGTAAGTAGCAAAGTGAAGCGAGAAACCTCTCTCTAGATTGACTCGAGGGGAGGAAGATTTGTTTACGTCACCAATATGATTGATGGGTACCTGATAGAAAAAGAGCTGGAATAGTTATGCTAAAGTGGAAGCCAGGGAATGTTCCAGCAGTTAATTTCAGCAGTGGAGCAGCCGTTAGTACCAAAGGGATACAACACTAATGGCATTATTGTCAATGTTTATGAGGTTATAATATAGAAGGTTATCAGAAAATGTATTGTTATTATTAAAACAACTCGCTCAAAAAATATCAAACAGAGTACACTGTTTAGTGTCCTATAGCTCAACGATAATATTTTAAGGGGCAATAGATTGGCTAATGCTTAATAAAAAATCTTTTTTTTCTTACGGGACTCTGTGTACGAAGCACTAAGTTATGTTTACTTAGTGCAATAATCTAAAAAACAATTTGTACTGTTATATTGATCTAAACAATTCACATATCGTGTAAAAATTTGAGGATAGTAATTGCTTTCATCCTGTGATGAATATTTGGTATAGTGAGTTTAAGTCAGGCAATAATGACCCGCTGAAGATAATCTGTATAATTTAGGTTTGTCTGGTTACTAATAAAATTACTGGTATTTTTATTAAATGTTCTGTTATGATTTTAACATAAACCAGTACGTTATATCACAATGTTAAACTTTGACTATTAAGACGGCGCGGCGTACAATTAATTCACTCTTCGAACTGTATCGTTCATGTTTGAACAAAATAAATACATTGATTTTATTGTAAAGCACAAACACATTAGTTGTGCACAAAAAAATGTATGATCTCCCACCTCAACGTATATAACTCTATAGAATTGATATTACTCTATTGTAAGCATTGTATTATCTACTATATTTGAGGCATAAAAACAAAGTTTATAATTTTTAATCGTAATTTTTATAATTACGATACGATCAGACCACTCACATCAAACGCAAATATAACCTGAGATAGTAACTTACAAATTCTTATTAATATTACAAAATAAAATAGCCAAGATTTACTTTATATTATGTAGTTAGAAAACGAGTTACAAACATCAACTCAGATAAGCAATAAAATAAGATTAAATCTGAAGTAAAAAAGCAATTTGAAAGAGGAGAAACTACAGCAGTTTGAGACATTGATGTTTAAAGAAGCCGCATTTCCCTGACTGCATTTTAACTGCTCCCTAACGGCAGTTTTTACGGCAGTTCTCGCGTTCTCTGTACATTTCGTACGTTGTTGTGCTCGTAAATAATCAGGTTTATTCGCAGCAACCTACAAGCACTTACTTCTTGGATCGATAATTCTTAGCAAGGCCACCAAAATAAGATATTAACTATAATATAGTGTTTTGTACTTTAAACTATAAAACTTTAAGACTTAGTATATATGACGATTTATGAATTGCCAGCTTAAACACTGATTGGTAGAGAAAAGTATTATAAATGAATTAGTCGTACGTATCAATAAAACAACAATAGAACACTATAAGGTACCTGACATTGAAAAACCAAGTAAAATTACAAATATGTATTTATAAAACAATAATGATACTGAGGAACTTCTAGGGCACAACTTTATCATTGCTCTTTACTAATTTGGTTTGATGTTAATCCATGGGCTTGATTAAGTTGTCTTTTTACGACTATTAAAATACACATTTGCTCATCTTTTTATGTTTTCCTCACACGGAGATTATTATAGACATTTTGAGAAGATTTGCCTACATTGACCTGAGTTAACATGACCACTGAATAGTAAATTACATACATCTTGTCCAGAATCACAGTCATAGTTCTTCCTTGAATTGAACTTTGACAACATCACCACTAGATAGTAAACAACATACATCTTGTTCGGAATCACAGTCATACTTCTTCCTGGAATCGACCTTTGTCAACATCACCACTGGATAGTAAATTACATACATCTTGTTCGGAATCACAGTCATAGTTCTTCCTGGAATCGACCTTTGTCAACATCACCACTGGATAGTAAATTACATACATCTTGTTCGGAATCACAGTCATAGTTCTTCCTGGAATTGACCTTTGTCAACATCACCACTGGATAGTAAATCACATACTTCTTGTCCGGAACCACACTCATAGATAATCCTTAAATTGACCTTATTCAACATCGCCACTGAATTGTTTTTGTGGCTTGACAGGGTATATGACATAGATTGAAACAAGCGATTACCATCTCCTTATATTGGCATTTCTTTTTCGTTATGTTCTGTTCTATATTCGTATTGAAAATAGGGTTATTGAAAAATAAAATTCATAACAAACTTGTCTCACATGATTATTAGATAGCTGGAAAAAAGTTATAACTGTATCTTACTATTCGATAAGAATTGTGTCGAATCATTCATTTAAGACCGGAAGGGAAATCTGAGGAAATGTGGAAAATCTACGAATCATCCCATTTAATTTTACATGGTAATATTGAAGATCAATTCACTTAAAATTTAGTGTTTCAATTAATATATAGAAATATACGTTTTCTTGTATAGTATAGTAATAAGGAAAGTAGATTCCACGCACAAAGATTCGAAGATGGTTGAACTGTCGGATGGATTCACCTACTCATCAATAGAATGACAGTTGAGGTTTTCATGTCGCTGATTCTGACTCTTTTGACATCTCCAGATGACAGTTCTCTGAGAATACTCGTTTAGGGAATGCTCTGGAGATGCTATACGAAACTTGTCATACAGAGATGTTAAAAGCGTCTGAATCAGTAACATGAAAGCCTCAAATGTCATTATTTATATGAGAATGGTGAAACCAAGCGGCACTTTCCAAAATCATTGTTCCACATTTTACCCAGTTTGTACAATAAACGATTACTAATCGAGAGCCGTTAATAATTTGTTGACTTGGTGCGAACACAAGGACGTAGGGACCTAATGGCTTTCCAAAGGAAATTTTTGTGAGCGGGTGTAAAGGTGTTGATACATTGCGTGATACATAATGTGAGCATACATAAGTCCTCGTGTGCAATGTTGGGTTCGTGTGATAAACTGAATGACATAAAACTAAAAATATTTCAAACTTACCACAAGGGCACTATTTTAGTTGCAGACTCGGAGTAAAAATGAGCTTGTGATAATTTGTATTTCTGCCTAGTATATTCTAGCAGTACATCAACTAATACTCCCTGGAAGGATAACAGGAGTTAAGACATATGCTATTTTATATGTTACCAAACGTATAAAACAACGTTTTGAGGATTTAAATCCACCCCCTTCCTCAGGGGCGAAGGTAATTAGTACATAAACAGGAAAGAAAGAATAAAGAAAAGTACGTCTTAATTTGTGAATAAAATTAGTATAAATACAAATTTGCATGCATCGGTGACTTCTCCCCACAAATTATGACTAGTACCTAATTAAATATTTTTGTTAACAATGAAATGCTTTAAAACGTAATCGAAGAGCAGCAGCGAGCGCAGTAGTGGAACACGCTTTTGGTTTCATCAGACTGAGGCCGAATAGCGAGCAGAAGGGCTTAGGGTTGTACCATTGTCTTATTTTAACAACTACAGATTTTCTTATTCTGACGTATAAGCTACTTTCATGTACAATAATCTTTCCTTGGAAAACAATTTAGGGAAACAAAGAACTGTTTCTTTGTAAATGAAGTTAGTCTCAGATAAAGATTATTTTGAGAAGATTAACAGACTTAGCGTAAGCACAAGAAGCGGAAAAGGCTTAACACAATTCGCAAATTCTTCTGCGAAACCGCAGCCTGTTTAGCTTTGATAATCTCGGTCCGCCAGTTAGGTTGCACAATTTCCGTTTTAAGTTATATAGAATATGTTGGTTTAATAAATTTATATGCAACCTGAACATATCATGTCTGAAACACAATAAAAAAATAAAATGCTTGGTGTTCTCAATGTTATGACTGATTTATTCTACATCAAATGCGAATTAAAGAGAAGAGGTTTTATTGACAAAAGTTACATACCATTATGTGTATACTTTGAGAAGATTGTTTAAAAGCTGAGGAAAGTGGAAGTGGATTGTTTATCAAATAAACCGGAAGTAATTAACTTGGAACGTTATTAATCATGAGCGTTGCGGCAGATATAGCACATATTTGTGATTTCTTATCAATTGATGTTATGACTTCATTTTGTGATTTTGTGTTAAGACACTGCAAATAAAAAAGTAATGAAAATGGAACATGAAACATGAACATGAGTGATACGTGACGTGGCGACTGGAAGTGTAATCTGTTATCACTCTATTAGTGATATCATATCAGACGAGAGGATCTGTAGACCCCTCAGTATACGATCTGATCTGTGACTACAACTCAGTTTTATTACTCACAACTCAAGTAAGTTTTAACGTTATTCATATAAATCTTTCGAGTTCCTTTCCAATAAAACTAACAATCTATCTAAAAATTAAGCTTTTAGTTTTATTAATGACAGTTATAGGTTACACATACAAAAGGTGAACGTACAACAAGATTTTGGGTATTAAATTCAACAAAATATATCTAAATACAACTTATAAACAAGTCATTGAAAGTTTTACAAAATATAATTGCATCACAACGACTAAAGTTCTTTACGTATGCTACGTAACATTAGTAATGACAGCACACATTTTGACTGTGAACAAGATAATGGAGAATTGTAATGACAATTAAATAAGTACAGGCACTGCTTTGTCGTTATGATTACAATGATACTCAGTTCCCCTCATTTGGTAGAAAAAGCAATTTGTAATCTTTGCATACACACTTTTAGAAACACTATAATGAAAAGAGTGTGGAACATACATATATAAAACATATTTCAAGTATATATGTATCAATTAGAATTCTTAAAAGTAAAATCCGTCAGTTGATAAGCAAAGTATCTGAAAAGAACGTACGCTCACCCGATTAGAAAAAAAAAACACTTAAAATCGAATGAAATTGAGAAAAACAAAAGAAATTTAATAAAAAACAGACATTTATCGGGGATAATGGTTTTGAGTGGATCTGTGATGTTGGCAACACTGACGAAGACAGCGCCCCCTGACGCTCGTGAGACCATGGAACCCAGTCAAGGCGTTAGTCCTCAGGTGTGAGATACCAGTACGTAATACTTAAACTAATTAATTATAATGCATACAGATGCTGGTTCGGGTGGTGATGTCTGTGATGTTGGCGACACTGGCGGAAACGCAGCTCCCCGACGCCAGTACATAACACTTAAACTAATTAATTATAATGCATAGGGATGCTGGTTCGGGTGGTGTCTGTGATGTTGGCGACACTGGTGGAGACACAGCTCCCCGACGCCAGTACATAACACTTAAACTAATTAATTATAATGCATAGGGATGCTGGTTCGGATGGTGATGTCTGTGATGTTGGCGACACTGGTGAAGACGGAACCCCCTGACGCTTGTGAGACCATGGAACCCAGTCACGGCGGCAGTCCTCAGGTTTGAGATACCAGTACATAATTATTAAATTATAAATAATGTTTAAACCTTATTTAAATAATGGTATTAGTTGTTAAATATATTAACTATAATATTGTTAAATACGTACTGCAAAATACCATATTGCGAAATATATTCCAACCGAACAATTTTTATTGTTCCTGTGTTTACTATCTATTATTCAAAAATTGGTGTAAAAGTAATAATTACGTATTCCTTCATATCGAAACTCACAGAACGCTCGGTCAGAAAATCACAGTCAACAACCATAACCCTCAGTTCTGTAGCTTTATATATAAACAAACTTGTGAAAGAAAATCGTGCAGACCCATCGTGGCTTGAATGGTCTCGATAATTATCCGCCATTTATCGTCCTGCGACAAGGACTCTTCATACGACAGAGGCTCCACCTGAATAGATTTCGCAGAATACAGATTTGTCGAGCTCTTCCCGAGTAATGTTGGCGTAGATGAGTATCCTGTTCCCTGAGGATTTATCATTCAATTCGTGTAACAACTCTTGTATGACAAGCTCTTCCAACAAACGTTCTCTCTAGAATAAGATCAGAATTAAAAGAAAGTTTATTGAAAAAGACCATTGCAGTCGATAGGAGGCACACATTCATTTTATAATTTTAAATTTATATAAAAGGCCTTGCAACATCAAAGATGCCTTCGTCACGTGAGAACTATATGTTCAGAATAGGTTTTCCCAAACCACTTCTCATTGGCTGTGATTTTAATTTGGATTTCTCTGAAACAACCATAATTAGTTAATTTAAACATTTATTGCATTCTAAACACTGTAGAGGCTCTGCCTTATGTCTGGATAATATTTTTACCAATTTATCGAGTCTCGTTTTCGAAGGAATTTGAATTTTATGACCATTCAAAGCATACTACAAACAATGTAAAATCTCTGAATATAGACTCAAATCTTGCGCCCAGAGAGAAACTAAAACACTCAGTCAACATTGTTCAAACATTTCATTGGACATAAAAGATTTCTGATCCCGTTAAAACCGCATATATCTTCTAGTGCAAAGTTTCATAATTTTGTGTCCCTCTATTTTACACTTCAAAAATGTTAAAAGATTTGTTTTCCTGTTATTACTATATCCTAAATTGAAGCACAACCACCTCTGGTTGGTTTTAGCGTCAAAAATTGCAGAATTATATATCTTCTATATATATATAAATGAATGTTTGTATGTTTGTCCTTTATGGAATCGTGAACTATTGGACCGATCATGATGAAAATTTGTACGTATATGTATTTTTCCACGGAGAAGGTTTATAAGCTATGCCCATCCCTTTCCCGATTCAGGATTCCGCCCCACTGGTTACAGAAATACCCATAAGAAATGCATTGCAGCAAACATATGTTAACGTCTTTTCAAATTTTTAATCAGCTGTTCTTTGTAAACATATATTACACTTATAGTTTTAAAGCATAGAGTAAGCTTAAGAGAAACGACAAATTTTGTTTAAACTGTTTTTGCAATCACTGTTAAACATAGACTTTACTATCCAGATAATACAATTCAAATTTGACGTAAAAATTCACCTTTAACTGCAATATTTATTTAATATAAACCATGCTCATGCTTGATCAGAAGAGTAATGCAGATATCATAATTACTATCTTACGTTGGCTACAAATATAAAGAATGTTATAAAATCAACCTTAGTTGTTTTTTTTTGACAGAAGTATGGTTCTCAAAACTCCGTGTGTACATATTCTCTCGATCGAGACAACAAAGCAAGCTCAATCGTGGCATCGGAGATATAACTAATTTAATCTAAAATTTATTATAGTAAAAAAAAAATTTACTAAGTAATATAAGGACTTCGGTTCTTAAGATTTGCGTGCGAAGCCGTGGGTAACAGCTAGATAGAGGCAGGAATATGGTACATACCTTCATAATACGCCCAAGAGGCTCACGATGGAACGACTATCAATTATCTCAGCAATGTTTAGAATGTGATAGAAAAAGAATAAGTGAATATAGTGTACTGTTTTCAACGGGAAATTGCGTGCGAAGCCGCGGGCAACTTTTGCAAAAAATTATTGAAATGCGCAGCAAAGCGCGCCGGGCCCGCTAGTAATATATAAAAATGAATGTTTGTGTGTTTGTCCTTAATGGAATCGTACACTATTTGACCGATCATTATGAAAATTTGAATGTACATGTACTTTTCCACGGAGAAGGTTTATATGCTATACTCATTTATAAAACTCACCACGAGGTGGCGCTACAAAATATAAAAGTTTTCAAAGCGCCAGCACATTATAAACTGCAATTACACGACAGTTACCTATATTAATTTGCTAAAGACTATTTGCAGGCACTAAGTTAGGATATATGTTTGTCTTTATGATAAATATATGGTTGAACTTAAAGCTTAACTATTAGACCGCTTTATAATAAAATACAAATGTACGTGCATGAACCAGTAGTGCAAATACACGGGCAAAGTTTAGGTAAAGCGTGCAAAGCCGCGGGAAACAGCTAGTTATATATAAAAAACAAAATGTCAAAGCAATTACAAAAAACGGTAGAGTGTATATTGCAATTAAATTAAGTTTAAACGTCTGCAACATAAACATAAATTTTCATTTAATTTGTCAAAAGTGCAACTTAACGGGTTTTGACAACACAAAATAAAATTCTGCTTATTGAAAAGGATATTGATAACTTAAGGAATTTGTAAAATGTCTTTTCAAATAACAACGGTGACCACGGTGGCATAGTGATAGAATAATTGTATGATACCAACAATAAAAAGTGTTCTTTTCGTTGTTCTAGGAGATTACTTTCTATTTAGTTGACGATGTGGCATGCTACAGGAAGGACCTCCGCCATTCACATTCTACCTGCACAAGGACACGATAGTGAGCCGGTTGTCAGCGCACTTCGCTATCCTGGGCAGTGAGACTCAGCACTTCACGGGGTTCATGGTGCAGGCGCGAGACGACGCCTCAGGGTTGCCGGTCGGGCAGTTCGACACAGGGTGTCTCGACATCAACACCATGAACTGCTTCGGCGGTTTCGCGGTAAGGGTAATTATGTGGCCTTTATATGTTTGTATCACACACTGATAATATGTGAGATCCCACTTATTAACGTCTCGACATCAACACCATGAACTGCTTCGGCGGTTTCGCGGTAAGGGTAATTATGTGGCCTTTATATGTTTGTATCACACACTGATAATATATGAGATGCCACTTACTAACGTCTCGACATCAACACCATGAACTGCTTCGGCGGTTTCGCGGTAAGGGTAATTATGTGGCCTTTATATGTTTGCATCACACACTGATAATATATGAGATGCCACTTACTAACGTCTCGACATCAACACCATGAACTGCTTCGGCGGTTTCGCGGTAAGGGTAATTATGTGGCCTTTATATGTTTGCATCACACACTGATAATATATGAGATGCCACTTACTAACGTCTCGACATCAACACCATGAACTGCTTTGGCGGTTTCGCGGTAAGGGTAATTATGTGGCCTTTATATGTTTGCATCACACACTGATAATATATGAGATGCCACTTACTAACGTCTCGACATCAACACCATGAACTGCTTTGGCGGTTTCGCGGTAAGGGTAATTATGTGGCCTTTATATGTTTGTATCACACACTGATAATATATGATATGTCACTTACTGACCCATCAGTCAAATTAAGCCGCTTTGGTTGCCAATCCGAAAAATATTAACTAAGAAGGAAAACTAAAGTATCAAACCGATCAGAGATTTATCATAGACCAATGCGGGTTCACAGTATCTTATGGGAAGTTCATCTAGCAGTGGTTCCCAAAAACCTATTTTAAGACCCCCTCATTCACTTACACGCACTTTTTAAATTTTTAAACTTAAACGGTAGATTACACGCATAATAATCTGATTTACGTTCGTTATTAGGTAACTCATGGTTTGTCTAACCGTTCAATTTAAGGTAGAGACTGTTAATTACGAAACTTAAGTATGATACGGGGACAAGTTTATTATAGTTTATTTGACAACTGTTATATTAAAACTTTTATTTAAGAAACAAACCGTCACACCATAAATATGTCGGAATGTGTATGTCTAGGCGAAAATTAATACACTTTATACTATTAATTTCATGTTTTAATGAAGTAAAAGCAAGTATCTTAAATCTGTTTTAATTTCAATATACAGAGAAAAGTATTGATCACAAATATTTAACAATAAGACAATTAATAATATTCTTAAAATAAAATGATTATGTACAAACAAAGTAATGTGATAACGCACAACTCTAAACATTGTCAGTGAGATACATTAAACCTGTTCTTAGAGTTTATGATTTCTGATACTTCTTACTTGACGCTTTACTCTGTATTATACTACATATTAACCGATTCCTGTATTAATTTTTCATGAAGCACATAGTCGAGAATGCCTATTCATATCGGTAGGTAGTTGGAAAAGGAAGGACCTTTATTGCCTTATCGCTGAATGCTTTTTAGTCCCAGTGCTGTTAGCCAAAATTCCACGATATTTCGCTAATGAAACATTTTTCATTGTCCCACTGCTTTTAAGGTCTACGAACTGATCTTGTCCGTCTTCTGAGTGATATCTTTTCAATTTCCGGGAAGCAGGACGGATTTCTAATCCAACTTTGATTAGGATCTGGCTCTGAAAAGAATTTCCTAAATGTGGTTGCTAATCTTTGAAGGTATTCAATGATATTTTCTTATTTAGTTTGTTAAGTTCTCATCAGAAGATTCTAAAATACTTTTAACGTGGGAACATTTGTAAAAAATCATTTATTGCTTTTATTTCCCACAACAGGCATGTTTTAACCATCGCAATAACTTATCCTTAACTTTGAACATGTCTATATGTCAAACTGTCCACGGACAACCTAATGGGAACCACTGATCTTAATGAAAATAAATAAACCCAACCCAGTCACCATACCAGACCTTGGTGTTACTGTTTTCTTGCATGACGGAACTTAGGAAAATGTCCGGAAAAATAATGATTATAACATTATTTATTCCTGTGTAATCAGCCACACTTGCCGAACATAACGTTACTGACAGATACAACCAACTAAACACGAGTTATATCCGATAATTTTGTTGAATTCATTCTAGAATTTCACAACGGCACATCACCAACTCACATCAGAGCAGACGAGTTTAGTACCAGGTGGCGCTTCACACGGGCATTGAACTGTTAGAAACTGTTTAAATGTTTGGCTGCCTCAGGGAACCTGATGATTAGTCTGACGCCGAGTTCTGACAAATGCACCGATACAAGCAGCCGATAGTTTTGAGTCGGGTTTTCCTAAATCTTACATCGTAGTAGTGGTCGTTCTTACTTTGAATGATATATATTACTAATGAATGATAGACATGAACTACTAATACGTCGAGGCAAGACAAAGACATGATGTAAGGGTCCCGAAAACCTTTGTATAAAGTTTGTTTTTGACAAGAAAAGTTTGAGAATGTTGAACACTTTCCATTTTTGGGTAACACAAAACATCAAAAAACTCTAAATTTCTAGATCTGCAATCTAATCTCTTTCTCAATTGACTACATAACCTAATACATAAATACAATCTGGGATTAAATAAAACAATGCATAAATCATGACTCACAACAAATATGTGTGTTAATGGTGTGTATAATATGTATAAAACACGCACTTACTCACTGAACTGATATAGAATATGTCTATTTGCAATAACCAAGCATCATAAATAACCACTCGGTTGTCTTTCGTTGCCCAATCAATCCTTATTGATTTCCTCACTAACTGATTGAGAGAATAATGCGTTATTATACATTTGCTACCATTATATGTTAAAAATAGAGAAATAAAAATAGTAGCCTGCATAGTTTTTATTTAACTTCTTTTTCAGAACTTAGATGTTTCGCGTGTACCTTTAATTTACGTGGCCAGTCTATAGTACGTTTTAAATCAACTAATGATCCCATAACGAGTTATATAAAAGTAATGTAAGTTCTTCTGAAGATGATTTGTGATCGGTATCACAACACTATAAGGATTTTTGAGATGTATGTATGTATATATATATACATACCATCCTCATTGATATCTTGGGACATATATTAAATACTTATTTTTGGAGTTTTTTTACCCAAGTTAATTAATCATTCCAATATCATCCAATCATGTTAATTTTGCATTTCAAGTGTAATAACTGATGCAAATAACTTTTAAAAGTAATCACAGCATATTCAGTCCAGTCCGATATTTTATTAGTAGTCAATTTCCTCACACTACAGCGTCACATTAAAAGAGTCCTGTTACCTTATATTTATTCTATCGTCCGAAGTCTATAATACAGAGAGAGCCTAGAATGCGTCGAATGGGTTTAGTTTTTTCTGTATCAAGGATCACTTGTATGTTGTTCTGTAGTGTTGTATCTGAACGTCAAAGACATCGTTTTTAATAATCGATTAATGTCAGTGACATTACATTGAGCATACATTTCATGAAGTCATATTTAATACTTTTCTTATTTTTGTCAGTGCTGTGTTCATATCATTAATGTACCCAAAATAGATCTCTGTGGGACACCATATGTGACAGGTTTGTTGTCATCGGCCACAACGCACTGCTGTCCCCACTCATGTATGATCCTTCCACGGAGGACCGTCAGCAGAAACTTCTATGATCTTCAATTTTTTAATTAATAAAGTATAGTTAAAAGAGTCTTGAAGAAGTAAAACTCTGCCTTGTCGCGTATCCATGGTAACCTGGATATCACCTGGTGCTTGCAGTAACTTGATTCAGTATTGTGATACTGACTATATTCTGACCGAATAATGGCGAGAATATAGTATTATTTAAGAAGGTGAGAAATTTTACAATGCACTAATCATTCAAGACCCTCAGACAGAGCATGCAAATGCTGATAGGACTGTGGCTTTGCGGAAAAGGTTGGTGACCTTATTTAGAGGACGCATTACAGCAAAATATAGACGAAGCTTCTAGAGAATATCATCGAAGTTGGGAAATATATTGTCTAATCCTGAAAGTAAATTCTCAATGAAGCGTTGGATTATAGCCGGAGCTGAACTAGTATCAAATTGTATTATTTTGTCATTAAACGCACTCTTAAGAGTTTTATAAGTTTCTGAACTAGCCTAGACTATTAGTCTACCTGTAACTGTTGATAAGCTTGAGCTAGGTAAAACTTAGCACAGTATTTTCCTTGATTTATCTGGTAAAATGTAGAGAAATTGGCGGAATAGGGTACACATAATGTTGTATAGTTTTATTTAAAGTTGCCCTATAATCTCCACATATACTTAGAGTACCATTGCTTTTTAAAGAAATCACGATTGGTGTTGACCTCTCTGAACTGGTTCTAAAACCCACTGTTTCACTATATTTTAATTCCTCTTTTACAGGTAAAAGAGCTTACCTTATACCTTTAAACATTATACCTTTTTTTGCTTTTTTATTGTAAAGCTTAAGGTAAAGGAAGTACTCTTATATGAATTGGTTTGTGATTCCGGTCAATTTTCCGGTCGAATTGAAACTCAAATAAATTAAAACCACCAGAGTATTAAACAGTTCCATACTCTCAATAAAATCTTCCAAAGAAAACGGATTTATCACATATTTTCTTTACGAAACTGGTAAATGAGTTTTCTTTAACCAAATTAAGAATTCAATTAACTTTTAATTCATTGAGTTCTTACAAGTCTATGTAAAAAAGCGGGGTTTTAAGAGAAATTTTAAAAATCGGTTTAATGTAAGCATGTAAAAGACAGGTTCATTCCAAGTATTTAAACTGCTAACAAAGCGCACGCAAATTTCAGCGCTTGGAAAGGCAAAACATAAAACACCACAGAAAGTTTTAATCTCAAGCTGATACCCGCAGTATGTGTGTGTGTGTGTGTGTGTGTGTGTGTGTGTGTTTTATGTAATAGTAGCTGGTTTATCTAGGTATAACTATAATTTACCCTCATGATTAGTTAAAAATACCCAATGAAATTGTAGACGTATAATCGACCAAAACTAATTAAAGCAATATTCAAATTGAGTTATACGTTCAATAACAAACGAGATAAATTTCTATATAATCCTCATATAGTAGTGAAACAAAGAAAATCACTTCTGCAAGTAAGTATTACACCAATATTTACAAATTAGAATGGAAGCAAAAAGAGAGAAAAAACAGAGGGAAATAAGTTGGTGCCATTTTTTTATTACAAGCAGTTACTAGCAGCTTTGTTTGCGATTTCCTATGAAATAAAAATGTCATATGCATATCCCTTTTAAATTAAATATTAAATAACACGCTTTATTGTAAGAGACGGTAACTAGAAGGTATTCATGTATTCAAATCTTCTGATCAATTTCAGAATAGTTGGACTTAAAGTTTAAAGAGCATGTTTTGCACCCTGAAGTTGAAAAGTTAAATTGTTTATGACTACAAATGACATATGCAAGTTTCTGTACGTTATTCTATATATTTTAATGAATAGGCGTATGAATTTTATTAATACTAATAGTTTGTTTTTGTTTAGTGTATTAGGCACATGTATGTTAAATTTCATCTTTGTAGGACATCAGGAAGTTAAAAGAACAGTATAATTATTTTAGATTTGCAACCCTATTTTAACCCTTATGGGTTGTTGCTCTTCATGAAACACCTTAATATCTATTGAAAGAACAAAACGCGTGAGTAAAATTTTACCTTAGGATATCGAAAAGTTGAAAAAATCGATAGTCCGCGTAAATTACCATGGATGTTTGATTTTCATGTAAAATGCTTTAGTTTTTAAATTTAATCCCTGACGCATATATGTATATCAACTTTCTGAGGTATCCAGAAGTTTGTTATGAGGGCGAGTGAGGGCTCTGCCTTTTATGTATAAACATGTTTGATTTTAAGACGGAGGAAGAAGACCCAACAATGTCATCGAATGAGGCGCCTTTACCTGATCCAGGAATTCAGCAGAATCCCATAAGTGGCACATTGTTAGAAATTAAAGTTTAGTTTGTACAGTAAAATGTTAGTAATTGTGTATAACTGTATACTGCAATCTAATATAAATTTTTCAGAACACTGCTGTCCACCTCAGTTCGGAGCCCAAGTCTGACGCTCACATGCGCTGGCTTCCAGATCTGGATTTTGTTGGGAACGTCACTTTCTTGTGAGTTTAATTTTTTCAGAAACCGACTGTCTAAATCTGTTTATAGTTACTATGAGGCTACGTTTGTTATTCACAGGCTAAAAAGGCATTTTTTAAATGTATCATATCTGTTTTAGGGGGTTATTTAATGTAAATTACACTAAATTTTTTCGGCAACGAAATTTGTGCAGATCGCGGTTTCCGGTACCTTCCGGCATCTGACAGGTCCAGATTTTTAAATGTTCCTGGTCTGAAAGATATCCCTGTTTCTGGCAGCTTCCGGCCTCTGGAGAGAGTCTTCCAGGCCTTTTCGATACAAGAGCCTTTGGTAGTTCCCGGTATCAACTAGCACCCAGCCTATGAATGTTTCTGGTCTGAGTGAGATCCCAGCTCATGTCAACTTCTAATTTATGGTATCTCCTGGTGTTTGAAAGCTCCTAGTATATTCCTCGGTTATTATTAGTTCTATAGAATATGCTTGTCAATTTTGGTCCACCCATCTACAAGATGTCTATAACAGTGGTGTTGTTTCTGATCCTGTGACACCTCCCCTTTCGTTCTGATTGGCCTTATCAACGGACTTGACTTTGCCATCCTCATGACGGGCGCTGCCCCTCTTGAAAATTAGAAATTTTGTCGTCGAAAAATATTTCAGATGTCGATTATTGCATTTGTCTATTATTCTGCTATTATAAAAATAATTTGTTAAAATAGAAGGTGTTCGATTTATAAGATGGTCGACTGTTGTTTGCAGTTCATCTGTTGATTTTTTGTTTCCATTAGTTACCCTCTGAAATGATATTGCGGAAAGATCGCATTCTTTTCTGAGAGTTTTATTAATTATGTGGAGAGAATACACAATGAAAGTAAACATGAAGTGAGTGAGTAGTTATTTTGATTACGAAACTTTGAGCGAAAGTGACGTTGAAGGAATTCAAGAAAGTATGTGCTAAAGCCCTTATCATTTGGGAGTGGCCAAGGCAAGCTAATGATACACATAATTCTTTTTGTGGTAGACCTGAAGTATATCTAATTGTTGCTAGGCAACTAAATACCTTAAATATATGGTAATACAATTTATACAACATTTTATATGGTAGTTTGATATATTAAAATTAACTCTAAGGCCCCATACAACGATTTACCTGATAAATGAGGGTAAATATATTTGTATTTTATTTGTGAACCAATGGATGATGTATAGAGAATGCAAAAACATTTACACATTGCAAATAATCCTCATAATTCTTATTACTGGTGGACTTGGAGTATATCTAGTTGTTGCTAAGAAACTAAATACTTAGGGTATAAGGTACTAAAATACAATTTTATCATGTTATATGGTTCTTTGATATATTAAAATTTACTCTAGCACCAAAAAACCATTTACATTACAAAAAACCTAAAACAACAAATTAATACGGTATTTGAGCGTAAAAATATTTGTATTTATTTGTTAATCAATGGAAGATACATAGATAATTCAAAACATTTACACACTGCAATAGTTAGATTACAAATCTACCTACAGCGCTACGATAGAGTAAAGTATTGAAAATAAAATAATTTTGAAGAGTAGCTTGTCATGGCAATGCAAAGAAAAAGCAATGTTTTGCGAGCTCCTGTGATATAACTACTCTGACTTTATAGACACACACGTGTTTATGGGTTTGATTTTACGTAAAAGGCAAATTATATTATTTTATCACTATGGCATCTCATAAAGATCAAGTCTACTTTGTATAGATAGGAGATTAATTAGAGCTTTTAAAGATCATTGGAACAGCTTGTCAATAACTGCGAATCCGAAACCGATAATTTGAAATATTAGTCCAACTCTTGAATTCCCTTCTGTGAAATGGAGCCTGCTGAAGATGTCAATATAAATACGGATGTTGAGGATATGAGTGTGGCTTTAAGTGCTATATTTCAAAATTTGTGGAAAATAACGGATAAACGTTATTTATTACTTTATATTCTAAATATTGTGAAATCATAGGCAGTCCTGTACAGAAAAATGGTTCTTATAAGGCTTTTTGTTGCAGTGCAACGGTGGCCCAGTCCCGGAAAGTTTTCTGGGTGAGGCATCCTGCGAGAAAATTGCAAGTCATCCTTGACGTCGCCTGATCATTAATTAGTCCTCAATCTGCAATAAAAACTTTCCTTCAGTTATACAAACTAATGTAATATAATTTAAACATTCATTGTAAAGTAGTAAAAGCTTTTGTTGTATAAAAGAACATATATTATCATTTAGCCCTGACAAATCCTTCAAGACTTTAGTATAAGTGGGTGGGGGTGGACAAAATCTGGTAGGTACATGGTTATTATAGAAGATAATAAATCGGTTGAAATAGTAAGTACTGGGTGAGTTACATGAGTTTTTCCGTAGATATATTAAGAGAACGGTTGGATCAATATAATAGAACCATAATACAACTTCTCAAAAGAAATATAGAGCATATATTTAAATAATTACATTCACATATAAGAGACAAGATGTGCCAGAACTAAGGTCCCAAATTTTATTATTTAACTAGTATTTAAAAACACGATAATTTCACCTTCAGCTTAGTGCAGAGTCTGAAATCTTACACCGTTACTGATTGACTTCTGCAATCTGGACTGCACAACTGCCAGAAGAGATCCATTAAAACAGCGATGAAGACGTTCAATATGAACTACTTACATTTTTTCGACATTACAGAGACACATACAGTAGGTTACAAATAAGCTCAGACACGTTGCCCAGCAGCTGTACAATGTAGTCTAGATGAAGAGGTGGTCTCATTGTCCCATCAGGTGCACAGTTGAGTATACGACGACGTTATAAACACCATATTATAGCACGGCGAGGTGACAAAGACGAGGGAGCGTTCTTCCGCATTAACATGAAATACAATAATGTGTCAATATATTTCAGCTCGTGTGGTCCAGAGCTGCGAGATTTAATCATTGGCGAGGTGACAAAGGCGAGGGAGCGTATTTCCACATTACGTGAAATACATCAACGTGTCAATATAGTTTAGCTCGCGCGGTCCGGCGCTGCGAGATTTAATCATTGGCGAGTGACAAAGACGAGGGAGCGTATTTCCACATTCATGTGAAATACAAAAATTCCTGCTGTTGCTTTGTGTTGTATGAAAAATACGAGCACTGCCGCTTCTACTGGTTCGCGTATATGCCTAAAAAAATATTAGGCATATATGTGGCTTGTACTATTTGGTGTCCATGATTAAGAAATGTACGCATATCAAGTACGAATAAATTATATTTCTGGTACTCTGATGAAGAAAATATATACATATGAACGTCTTGAAACCTACTTTGGTCCAGTTCAATACGTTGATTTTGTCTTGTTCTGATAAAGGAAATATCCAAATATATTGGGTTTCAAGGCATATTTCAGCCAATAGACTTCTACTACCGGAACTCTTTTTTAGTCTAACATTTTTCAAGTGCCATAGTTGTGTTTGCTTTTTTATAAGCAATAAAGAAAATATACTTACATACATACGTATGAAAAAATACTACAGTAAAAAAAGTGTTTTACGGCCATTCACTTTCAGTCTAGTTTATTTACAGTTCCACAGTTGATTTTATGTTATTGCCCGACCAAAATATGTGTATGTGTCTAAAATAAGTAATTTAAAATATTTTTGTTCGAGTTTTTGTACTATATTTCTAGTGCTATAATTGATTTTGATTGTTTATCCCGATCAGGATACTATATACTCACGCAACCTTATAAAACTACTAATGTTAAAAATCATCCACTTTCAATCGCTTGTGGTCTGCTTCTGGCATAAAGGGATAATTGGAAAATCCTTGAAAATAGCTTCAATCAACATTTCAAAACAATCCTTGCTCTGGATCAGGTAGTGGGTGACGACGAAGGCCGTGTTGCCGTGGACATTGTTGTGGTGAAGCTTGAAGACGTTTCTGAATTCAGGCCTGACGCGCGCTACCCGTCGACTCAGTCTATTGAGCACCTCCAGGTAAAAGGCTGCGTTGTCATTTTGTCCTTACGATGCAAACTCAAAATAGACAATCTTCGGACATGAAAGAAGACAATCAGAACTGTTTTAATACGAGATTTGCCCATGCATGTTCTTTGGGGTTTGGGAGAAGACTGTGTGTGCCACCTTTCGTATTGAGATCTCGAAATCCATCCCTTCTCAAAGATCTCTTGAAGTATTTGATAAGTTCCCAATACATTCTTCCCAAACCGCACTATATTATCCGACCGCTGCGATAAATAGTCACGTCAAAATAAAATAATGTGCATTACTTTCATAATACACCCTGTACAACGCAAAACCTATTATAAATTACTATTTGAAAATGTTGAATACAATTAGTAAGATTGCCCTCTTATACCCAACGCCGCTTCGTGTCAGTAGGTTTCTAAGCCCTATGTATATTTTCTTCGATTGAATAAGACAAACTCAGCTATGGTACTGAAAATAGCATATCTTAGACTGGAAACACATTTCAAGAGCCGGAAACAATGAATTAAGTTCGTTGGCCGGAATTAGACGCTTTTCGAATACAATAGATTTTGGCGAATTACATAATTCATATTAACTGTATGTATACACTTCTTGTTCGGGGTAATGAGCATATAAACCTATGTTTATGTTTTTCTGATCTAGGCAACAAGGCAAACTCAGCTACGGCTTTGGAAATAATACCCATTGGAACCAGAAATACTCCTACACGCGCAAATCCTGATATAAGAGCCAGTCAGAATTTAATTTAATCATCTTAACTAAGAACACTGAAATAACATGTATCTGATGCATATCTACGTTTAAAATATATTATTGGTTCCGTAATAATAGATACGAACCATACTATTACTAAGTGCCTCGATTTTAAAAATTGCGTTGGTTACAGCTAACCATTTACACAACAAATTATATTTAAATAACAGAGAGGTTTCTTCATTATAATAGTTGGGCGAGCTATATGAGACAGACAAAACGCTATTCAGGAGCAGTTGGGGCACTAAACAAACTCATATTTTTCACACCAAAACAAAGCACCAGCACGGCATTGTTATTGTATATCATGTGAATGTGAAAATACTCGCCCGCGGCTCTGTCACCTCGCCAAGGCATATCTTATTGTGTCGCACCGCGCGAGCCGAGAGTTAACTTTTTACGAGAGTATTTCGGGAACCGATTCTACAAAAAAACAATTTCAAATTAATTAATCTAAAACAACACAATAACTAAAATGCTAATTGGCGTAGTCTTTGTACTCCAGTGTATATATATTGTTGCTCACCTGAGCGGAAGGTGAAGTGGAGATGAACTCAACATTCCACTCACATTGTCATTTTTACTTAGCTATATTAAAAAAAAATATATGCACAGCTAAATATTATAAATTTTCTTGTACTATTCTTTTAATATATCTTTGCTTACAAGAATTTACATTTCAAATAAGCTTTTTACATTATGGAAGATAGAACTGAAATCAAAATGCGAAAGTATAGAGATATAGTGAGATTAGATAACAAAATTGTATTGTAAATGTAGACTATAATTTATTTCATAATGGTATATATATATATATATATATATATATCTAATTTCCAAATTTAAATATTGAATACAGGTGATGAATACGTACATAAGTACATAACATTGATTATCTATGACTTACGATGTGGATGAACAGTTATTGACGAAACTACCAATTGAATGGCGTTTTATTTTTTAACATTAGCCTGTTATATTTTGCAGTATCGGTAATAATAATATACATAATAATAATAAAATAATAAACCAATAATAGTTGTAGTAATAGTAAAAATAAGAATCATAATAAATTTAACCGAGCCCACGCGCTTAATAAGCATCCTCTTTAAACCGGAGGGTTACTCAGCATCTTGACCGTGTCCATGCGGTGAATAAGCACCCTCTTTAAACCGGAGGGTTACTCAGCATCTTGACCGTGTCCATGCGGTGAATAAGCACCCTCTTTAAACCGGAGGGTTACTCAGCATCTTGACCGTGTCCATGCGCTGAATAAGCACCCTCTTTAAACCGGAGAGTTACTCAGCATATTGACCGTGTCCATGCACTGAATAAGCACCCTCTTTAAACCGGAGGGTTACTCAGCATCGTTACCGTGTCCATGCGCTGAATAAGCACCCTCTTTAAACCGGAGGGTTACTCAGCATCTTTGACCGTGTCCATGCGCTGAATAAGCATCCTCTTTAAACCGGAGGGTTACTCAGCATCTTGACCGTGTTCATGCACTGAATAAGCATCCTCTTTAAACCAGAGCATGTTATTCAGTATCATAGTCGTGTCCATATGCTGAATAAACGTTCTCTTTAAATCGAAGAGTGATAACTCAGTATCGTGGCCGTGAACAAGTGCTGAATCAGCATCCTCTTTAAACCGGAGGGTGCTAAATCAGCATCTTGACCACGTCCATGCGCTAAATAAGCACCCCCAAGTGTGATGTCAGAGCTCCGAAGATGATAAATTAGCGATCCCGCTGTATGTGCAGCCTATCCTGATAGTTCGTAATGAAGCATCAAGACGCGCACATTTTGAAACTGATGCTGTAAGTAAAAGAAGAGTACAAGAACCTGTGTAAGAGGTAGATGTAATGGTAAATGCTGGATATTATATTTAATATTTATATTCAGAAATGAGCCGGACCACTGTAAAATTATCTGATTGCAGGCCACAAACACTTACAACGCTATGAATCTGGCGAGTTGAAAAGGTTTTACGTTTTGTGTCTATAATTACTACATGTTCTAAACAGGTTAATAATAAAATACAAGTAATGGTTAACGATTATGTCTGTGAAAAACACTTCCTAGAATCTCTCAGCATTGCGGGGTAGTAGGTGGGAAGTTGGATCTGAACTCGTGTCGACCGCTGCAATGTCCCTTAAACGGCCAAATGTTATCGATATTTATCGCGTCATATCCGATATTAATCAAGTACATGACTATGTTCTGTGTAAGTACTACAACTATGTCAATAGGCTCTCACGGGTTAAGATATACATATACTCGTCAATGTAATTTACATAATGTAAAGTACATTATGATGTATGTAAGAAGTAACCTACAATTTTAAATACTCAATAACTAGTTGCCTAACAATAGCGTGGAGTTAGTGAGCGAGGATCGAGCTAATAAATGTTATAAGTGAGACGATATTTCAACGTAAAGCAATTTCATTTCGGCCATTTGTCAACCTCGAGACCTTATCAGATCTTATCTACTTTATTTGTGGCAATCCTGTACTAAACTTTATGTGGTAAAAGTTACAAATTATTGCATGATAAATAACAAAAAAATTATATATATATATATATATATATATATATATATATATACAGTATATATTATTCTTTGAAAAAACTGGAGTGGAAGACGAGTATTATTTAGATTACAAGTAAGTTTTAATTCATCATGTCTTAAACCTCATTTATCGACTGTACTTTTCCTGAGCAAATGAAACATTACATTAACAGTTCACACTTTTTTAATATTACGGGTGTCCAAAAGAAGAGTATCAATTTAAGGTTTATAAAACAGAAAAAAATTCTAAAGAAAATTGTTAGTGGCTTTAATAATAATGTAATTATTATAAGGATTTCTCATAACTTTTCCTTGAGTAAGATCTCAGAGAGCACATACCAATAACTCATATGTAAAGCAATTCCAATTAGCCTAGAGATAACTCATGTTTGGAAACAGTGTCCAGTCAACAATCCAGGGAGACTGGTGTAATATGGCCGTGTTATACAAAGCTCTGTCATGAACTATGCTTAATATTGAAGAAAACCACAGAGTACTGTAAAGATAATTTATTATACTATATAAGCGGTTTGAGCTGATAAAATTATATGTAAACAGTGTTTTTAGATTATTAATTAATATTAAATAAAATTTAAATAACTATATACACTTCACTAAGTTTGTCTGCAGAGGGAAATTAATTCGAACTTCCTCAGATGAAATGAACGTTGTTAAAGTTATGAACAACAAACTTAGCTTAAGTGTAAATGCTCGAAGCAAACTTAACACCTTCAAAAGTATTTCGAAGCTTGTAAGTCATTAGCAGAAAATGTTTACAGCCCTATAATTATGTAATAAGAATTTTGGCAAAGATGCCCTTGAAGTTTAGTTACTAACTCCTGCTGTTTTTAAAAAAAATATTTCTTTTTTTTTCAGAAAATAGGAGGAAAAATTAGCAACTGTGAAATCAGAATTTGTTATTCTAGGTTAAAATAAAAAATCATACCAGATCGTATGCGTGTTTTAACCTAGATTGTAATTAATTGTGTTATTCACATAAAAAAGAGATCAGATCACACATCTGGAAACGTAGTGTTACTGATATTTTGCATCACTAAAAGATGGCAAATGTCCGGAAAATCCTTTTACTTAAACAATATAAAGATTGTAACACACTGAACCCAATGGGCAGTTACAGCACCTTAGCTGAGTTGAGCCCTGAGGCCATATATTCTGATAGTTATTGTGTCCACATTAAGTGTTATAACGTATATTAGACGGTAGTCACCAGCTGTTTGATGTGGCAACGAATTTTTTGAGGCAATTAAATCCACCCTTTTAATCTACGTAATTATAAGTTAATGAATCACTAAATGTGTTGCTAAGCGCTAATCTCCAGAACAGGTGAACCAATTCGGATAATTCTTTAGTACAATATTCGTTGAAGTCCGAGCAAGGTTTTATAAATGGAAAATTTGGGAAATATTCTTGGAATGTTTTTTAAATTTTAAAATATAATGATAAAGTTAATCCCTACTCGAATAGGAATTATTTTAAAATTGTAACTATACATTTAACTATCGTAAAACACAAAAATACTGATTTGATTTCTATCCTTGTAGTTGACATTCATATTAGTGTCTCATATACAAAACAAGCCTACGCAAGGATACCACTTTACTTTAGCTGTATTATTAATAATGGAGCACTACTAACATTCCTTCTCATATTTTAGTAACACATTTTAAAAAGGTTGATTGAAACTTTCAATAACTTCAAATACACACTTATTCAGTCCTCTTAAATATTGCAATAAGCAAATGGAAGACACAGGAAAGCGATGTAATGAACAGCAACATACCGCCAGCTTCAATAGGCAGCATGTCGAAGAATAGAGTCGTGCTCTTTGTGACTCTCCTCTCACATTTATCATGGCCCTCTCGCTCATCATTAACTGTTCATATTCTTGACAAATATGCATAAACACAATCTCTATCATTTGTATCAATTGTGTTTTTCATACGAACAATGCATAGCCTTAAAGAACTGTACTAATATATTTTTAATAAACAATAAACTCAAAAATGAATGTAAAAGCAAACACCATTGGTGTCTAAAGCGAGGTGGACAATGTTATGAAAAAAAAGCTATTATGTTAATATCATGCAGTTTTCCACGGGTTCACAATCAGTTTTATTTGCAAAAGAGGAAAGCTTTGGCTTTCCAAACAATATAAATAATGGTCGCTGAAAGGTATTCCAACCACCTGATCTATTTTAGATTAAAATTAATCAATTAAACTATTTTAAGTTGCGGAGTAATCCTAAGTCTAAAGGGAGGCTAAATTCAAAGTCATTAGCTTATGATGTATTCAATTATAACACGTTACTATAGTTGATTAAAATCCGAATAAAAACAGATCTAAACAAATCTAACACGACATTTGTATAGTGTAACTGACTTTGACAGATGAATTACAAAAACATTTACTAAAACCCTGCATAATCATAACATTTGTCTAAGTTGTATTCACCCTGCATAATCTATTATACTTATTATAATTATTACTATTATCTATTATAATTATTGTTGACATTTACACATATACTATCTGCTGACTAAGCCAAGTCCATAAATATAATGAATAACGGAATGTTAAGTGAGTTTTTAAGGCCAGTGAGGCGTAGCCCGTAGGGTTTCGAAATAAGAATTGCATATATGTTAACCAGGGTCCTTAAGAGTGTCAATGTACAGTTAAAGTACAAACGGTCTAGTAGTTTTTACGTGATTGAGTCACACACACGAAAACACAAATATTTGCAATTAGATTTGTATATAAAAGTATAGATTTTAGTGTAAAATTACATATCTGACAAAAAACTGTTATTTTGAAAGAATAACATGTTTCGACCCAGGCAGAGTTTAAATATAAATAAATATAAATAAATGCATTAGTAAATTAAACTAATTTTAATATTTAACTTAAAGATCAAATGTATCGTTTTAATATAGTGGATGTATTTAAACTGTAACCTTAATTGTTACTCTTAATTATTAACTTAATATATTACTATATGTATGTTTATGTAGGCTAATGTTACCATCCTATATAGACCTGAAATAGTTGTCAACCTATAAAAGAAAACATAATTTATAAGAAAGTTAAGCATTACATGGGAAAATCCAGAATCCACTTTGTAACGTAGGAAGTACAGAATAACACTCTCTGGCATCTTTCTCTCCTCCCTCAACCCCTCCTCACAACCGTCTCCCTCTAATAAACAAGTTTCTGAAACCACAGTTCTTATCGATTTTGACATAGCTAACAACAAAGTTGTAAGTCGTGTCTTTCTATCTTGTCAAATTATTAAACTACTGTACCTTGTTAAAGTAGCTGTAATATAGGGAGTTTAACTACTGTCAAATAAATGTCTACTACATGCAGTTAAACAACAGTTGAACAACAAACACATAAATTAAATTTCGTATTATTTCAACGTTCAATAAAACCAAGATAAATAAATTTAAACTACTAGTACATTGCTACTACATCGAATAATTTTCATTTTTTAAATCTCAGGATGTATTGACCAAGATTTACAAATATGGTAAAAAATAAAATACACATGTCCAATTAAGTGGTCAATACTGCAATTTAGTAGAATACATTTTTATTATCATTGCATATTGAGGTTCCCGATGTATTATGAAGGGTTCATCCAAATTCATAGGGACGATATTTCGACCAACAACGATGCACAGAGTTTCACTCTTCTATTGACCCCTTCTCGTGTTTTCTTGATGTTCTTTCCTATAGTACATATTTGTGTGTTGTAAGACATAGATGGAAACCGTGAAAATTGATTTGTCTTATTTCCTTATATTATGTTTACTCTGTTTTAACAGTGATGCATTTGAGGCTTTATTTTTGCAATAGTGATAGAACTCACTATGAAAGAACTTATGTACCAGATGTATTGAACAGCTTTTAGACCTTAGTATATAATACGGTTTAAACAATTTTGTTTTTCTTCTAACATACCTTTCACATTTTTACTTTCTACATTGTGACACGTTTGTGAAGAAAATTAGTGATTATAATAAGAAGATTATCATAACACTTCTTTAGTGGTAGCAACTATTGGAACGCCTTAAAATAACTAAGCCCTTATTAGGATGTTTGAAGATATTTTCAAAGTAGTTATCTTGAAAACTACATATCCCAAACTACAATATGTTTCATTTTATTAACTGGGGTACACGACGAGGTGTAAAATCTTTGGATTTGAGATAAAATTTATAACACAATTTAAATTTGCAATCTATTTTATTTTGTTAAAGTTCCCAAAAGGCATACCACTCGGATACTCATGGAATTTGTTTTCATTGTTATTTATTTCTATTCAAAGTTTTAAATAACTTAAACAGATATTTTCTGTAATATTTAAACTAAGTAATAGTAACTTCTCATTACAACATAAACATCATCCTATGAACTGTCATTGTATAACGTTTAGTACAGTATACATTTCACACCTTTTAAGAAAATGGTTGTATGTACTGTTCGTACTCCTAAATGTTTAACAATATTTCCTCACCTGTGTGTGAGAGAATGAGTCATATTGTTTTAATTTAATTATCTCAAGGAAATATATTTCGGAAAAGTCTTGATAACATACACTTAAAGGACAAAATTTCCAGAAATCAACAGAAAATTGATATTAAAGTAAGGATTGTGGTAATAAAGAAGAATACAACATAAATATATGAAAGTAAGGCAGTCAATAAACACGTTGTCAGTGGATGTAGGCAGGCAAGACAAGAAGCAACAGCGGGCAGACAGATACTCCAGTAGTGGCCTTCAGACACATGACTGAGGCCTTAAACAAAACAAGAATAAATTAACACAAGTCTGCTCGCAAAACATTTCAGGCGCACACCATCTAGCCATGTACATGTATATCCAATAGTCTTATCAAAAGAAACAACATTTTAAGGATTACTAAGCCAAGTTACATTGCAATCCTTAATTTCAAACTATAGTGCATTTTCCGATTTATGTCGTCCGCTAATTTACCTTTAGTGACGCAATTACCTTCATAGTACATGATACTTAATTCATTATTTCCAACCTAAGCCCACTGCCCTTATAAATTAAATGCTTAAAGTCTGATTACTCTCTGACTTCAGAAATCCTTTGTACCGATCTCTATATAAGCAAAATTAAAATTGGCCACAAAAATTTTAAATTATGTAGTTCCTAAGATGAGAAAAATTTTTCTGATAATATATAGGCAATTTACTCATGACATTAGGTGGTTTACTTACTTAAAAACCGGAAAAAGTAAACGAAAAGACAATGAAATTATGACTGAATTGAAAATATAATTGTAGATTGGCTTACAATAAGTATGATAGTAAAAAATAATGACTGCAGTAGAAACCCACTTATATTAGTTATTTTATAAAAAAATTGTCTCTTACTCAGAAGTTTTTTGATTATGAATTCAATATCTAAATAATTCAGTGTAGAAAATACATGGAAACGTTTAACAATATGAAAAATTAATTACATTTCGTTAGTAACAATAGCAATGTCTGTAACCAATGTCCACATTTACGTTTTTTTTAAATGCTATATTATAAAACATAGCAATATAAAACATAAAAATCGAAAGAAATAAAAGGGATCCTCTGTTGATATTAAATATACGGAAACAGGTAGTTGTTTATTGTTTCGTGTTTGAAACGACTCTTTGAAATATTAATTTAAAATTACTTTGACAATTTTATTGTTTTGCAGCATAACACACTTTTTCAGTTTTGTTTATAAAAGTTGTTGCACCCCAAGTTCTTATTTTGGATATCAGTTACCTTACGATATTGTCGAAAGTGACTCATGGTGTTGGTGGTAACTCATGGCAGTGGTGGTGACTCATGGTGTTGGTCGTGGTGACTAATAATAGGGGTGACCATGATGGTGATTCATAGTGGTGGGAAGTGACTCATGGTGGTGGTGATGACTCATGATCGTAGTAACTCGTGGTTGTGGTAGTGAAAGGGCCTATAAAGGATTAGAAGAGAATCTGTATTATTAAAGTAATGTTTCCGTAAATGAATAAAAATGTATGTAATGATATATCAGAAACACAACATTGTCATTCACAGTGGTGTCTATTAATTAAGTTTATATTATCTAAAATATTTTCAGAAAGGATTTCGTACAAAATAATAAGCAAACCATAAATACGATACTTGGAAATGTCTATGGTAAGCTGTTTAAATACTTACAGCTTAACCACCACTATTATTTTGTAAATAATACATTTTCTTATGTTAAATTCTGAATTAGAATTCAGGCGAGATTTTAATAAATAAAATTTATTGTTTAATTTTGACTCGATAAAATAGTATTTCCCCCCCACATTTAGATCAAAAATTGTTTTTTAAAATAAACGTAAGCCAATAAGTTTCCCTATATTATTATTTATGTCAGTGATGGATTTGGAAAACAATGTTGACATATACGTATAGTTTTTATAATTTAAGTATACTTTACACCCTTACAAATTAAATATGTAAGGGTTAGGACTATCCTGTGTCTCTAATTGTTCTACTACAAAAAGGCATATCTACTGTTCAGTTATATGTTTTCCGGTTACAGATTGGTTTGGAGATGTCTAAGATCATCCACTCTCATACTTATGTTTCTACAAATGTTAAGACAGTTTTTTTTACCTCGGAAGCGCTACCTCACAGGTTATATACACATAATATTTTTTACACCGATACTACCAAATGTCCACGAATAGTGTTCAAATAATGGATAACATTTCTCTTGGGCAATGACGCACAGTTGTGTTCTTTATCGCCACGTTGAATTATGATTGTTTTAAGAATTGAGGAAGTTAGAGGTTGAACCATCAATAGTGATATCCTATATCCTGACATTACTAACGCCTAAATGAAGTAGTGGCTATCATTAAAACAGTACATCTTGTACTATGCTGACATTAGAGTCATATATTACATCAATATAATACAGTACAGTATGACATTCCCTTAATAATAATAGCAATCTGTTCCTGAGGCAGACCTTCCTCTGTCATTGACTACAAACAGACACGCGTTTTTTACATTTACGCTTACTAGTACTCCGGAGTAACCTTCAGATCATACACTTCCCTCAGTCATTAAATATCTCTTACCCTGAATTATCACAGTTTCGCAGACTATTTATTGACACATATTTACCTCCTTATTAAGTATTACTAATTATTAGAATTTTCCTATTCCGGAGATATCTTCAGGCATATTTTGTTATCAACCAACCATTTAGATGAGTTCAAAGACGATACGGTATCAAAGACCAATGAGAGTACTCGGTTGTGGTGACGTCGACGTGGCCAAAGAGTCTACTAGGCGTAGCTGAATGATGGAGAAATATTAATCATCTGTGAAATCTTTAAGGAATGCACGAAGTCGCGTCCGCCCAAGAGGTAGAGCGTGATTTGATTCGGGACATTTGGGACAAATTAAATTATTAACCTCAAGTATTAATAATTTAGTAAACTAAGGTAATTAAAGAGTGAATTTTAGTATGGTCTAAATTTTAAACTAGGAGCGTGTTCGTATCATGCACAAGGAAAATCACAAGTCAAATTATGTGACCTCAAGTATTAATATTTTTGTAAACTAAAGTAATTAAAGAGTGACTTTTCTATGGCCTAAAGGATCACACAGGTTGGTCTTATTATTCAGAAGGAAAACAATTATGAATTTAAAGATCTTATACACCTTATAGTGTCGATTTTATTTTTTTGTTTGTATTAAACACGATCCTTAATATTCAATAATGTAATAGATGGAATAACAATGTATTTATAATTTAATTAAATAAAGATTACCCATTAAATATTAATATTATAAATACATTCTGTGAAAGGTGAAATTATTAAGCTGAGGAAAATGTTTAGAAATGTATTTCCATTATCTGCTTATTATTTCAAATTCAATCCTTTTGTCAAATTATAGCTGAGGCAGATTTTAATTACGTTACGTATAGTTATGTAAACAGTCATATGCCAGATGTTCATTGTTTTCATAGCGTCTCTCTACTATCTTTATGAGAAATACCTCTTCTTAGATCTTAATCTCTGTAGTACTATAACTAATATTTACCAGAAATTGTACACTCATGTCAAATTATTTATTTACACGTTCAGGACTAAACTAAACAAACCAAATAATAGTTAGAAACCTTAACAAGAATCAAGTGAACGACGATCGAGATAATAAATGTTATAAGTGACACGATATTTCAACGTAAAGCAATTTAATGTCGGCCATTTGTCAACCTCGAGACCTTTTCATACATTATCCACTTCATTTGTGTCAGTACTTTACCGATATTAACTCATTAAAACGAAATGTTACTGTATGGGAACATTTATTGAACATATAATAACGATTTATATATTTAAACACGCCATTTTGTGACCTATTATTGAGTAATACTCGGTAGGATATCAGAATTTTGGATCTTAGTACTTATACATTCACGGCCGGTGTCTTGAATACATAGTAATTTCTCTGGTTTACAGTGTGTTTCAAAATATATGCATACTTAAGAGACTTTGGAAATAATTTGAGACACAACAAAGATTAAATATACAGTTCTGCGTAATAACAAGATCAACAAATTAATGAGTTCAAGATTACTGGTTACGTCGTTTACTCGAAACGCTAAAAAAACTAAAAAAAATAGATGCACTCAATTTTTTCAACATTTTCAATATTTATCAGCTCTATTATTATAAAATGCATTGAAACTTTTTTACAATTAAACCCGCATTAAATTTCCTATAGTTTTAAATATTGTACCGAAAGAATTTTCAAGTCCAGCAACCTAGAATGGGTAGGATTCGAGTTCATTTTTTTATTGGAACAACCGTTGTCACTTAATCAAAAGAAAGTTGATGTATTTTACTCTTTTATAATACCATACATGTTATACTTTCCTCGTTGGATTTTTTCAAATAGTTCATAAAAATAATTTTTTGTAAGATTGTGTGAAGGTAATTTTTATTCCACTACAGTTCTTAAAAATGAATGATAATTCACTGAAAATAGTGTTGGAATCAGCTGTTATTAAAACAGGAGTCATATGACAAGGTCAGTCTAAAAGTAAGTGTTCCATATTTACGTATATTCCATATTTTGATCAATGGAAAATGTTCAACCTCCATTAGTGTACGACGTGTGATTTATTGTGTTTCTTTGCTTTATAATTGTTAAAAATCTATTAAAATATATACATTTAAACGTGTTCAGACGATATCAGTTTTAAAAATGATGAAAATAATGAAAATATTCGGTGTTACAGAATAATAAAAGAACATCACTAACGTGCGTAAGTATTAAATTTATTAATAATTTATACAATAATAATTATTAGTAAATTTATTATTATACATAATGAATTATTAGTCATAATAAATGTTCATTGTATGCATTGATACTTATGTCAATGTATTAGTATTTCCGTACAAAACAATAATATCTATCACAACGTATAAAACATGTATATATATATAGCACGACACATAATATTTTTAGTAGGACAATGACGGTGTTAATAAGTATTACTATTGATTATATGATTATACACATACATCAACTAGTGATGTAATATTTAGAACAACACTTCACCACGTTTGGTTCAAATGGTTGATTTCACGTTCTGAGCTAGTCAAAAAGTTGGAGGCAATATTCTCTGCCTGCACAAGTGCTCTCCATCAGCTGCCAAAACCTTCACTTCACTGACTCTGCTGATGGAGCATAGCTCGAAGTGAACCCTCCCTTCTTCCAAAAATATTCACAAAATATAATATGTAGATATTACATATATTCTCTCCTTAGTGTGGATTGTTCTAATTTGTCCATATTTACAAAATGTGGTCGGTAAATAACTGTATTTAAATTGTATTCTAATTCTCATTTTATGCTATATCTAGTGAATAAAATAGTGAGTAGTTATTAAATACGTCATGAGAGTGGTTTCCGTATGGTATTCCAACCATTAGTTCTCGTGATAGCTGAGATAATTTCAATCGGTAGAGAGTTATACTCAGTGTTCTTTACAGGAACGGATAACATTGGGTTTCGATCGTACGTAGAGTGCATAGGCGTGCGCAAGGTTCACAATTTAGAGGTGTATGACGTACAGGGGGATTTGATGGTTATTGAATATCCCCAGCAAAAAGGGAGGTGGGGGGTCTCACCTCTGGTAAATTGTACTCAAAATAATTAATTTGAACGTTTTTGACAATTTTTTTTAACAAAGAATTCTTACAAACCACTGCACTACTTTACATGGGCTATAGGTAATTATGTCTTAACAAATTTGATAAATATCGTTACTTGATAGTAAGCAGACACATTAAATTCAGAAAAAATAAATTTAAGGGAAAATATGAGAATTAAATAAAAAATTGTTTTTAAAATGTGGAAAATAACTTACTGAAAAATTGCAATGGATTAGCCTTTCTCAAGGAATCAATATTTAAAAATTCCTCAACAATATCTGAGTAATAAACATTCAAGGCGAGTTCTTGTTTAATGAACGGCAGCGTCACAAAATCCAACATCTCTCGCGTCATTGTTTATCCAAGAATTGTTTTAATAATGCTGAAATATATTTTTATGTATAATGGAACTAATTAACGGACCAAATAATAACAAATTAAACTTTAAATTTATTGCTTTGTTTTGTTAGTTATTAACAAAACTAAACAATTTTCATTTCAAACAATATTCTTATATAGTGTGGTGGACGACGGTTAGGTTAACGTATTGTTGAACATGTCTGGTGATATTTATGTTGTATCATAAGAAATAATTATAACATTTGACAGTACGACAAACAAGTTTCATGAAAGCTTCTTTTTTACGTTGCTGAGTTTAAGACCCACTTCCGGTATAAGAGTGGTTATTTCCGTTGGACAAATTGGCCTGTCTCAGCTCGAGACCACATTCCGCGAGCTGTCTCCGTAACAATTAATTTTCCGCATAATAAATAGTTATTAAAATATATTGAAAATATTAATATTAACTCATTGTGCAGTAAATGCTTTATTTGTAAAGTATTTAAAACAAAATTAGAATCAGTTCAATTGATTTAATCCTTTAAGTCTAAAACTCAGATTTCTGCAGAGGCAGAAATAACCATGTTTTGATACTGCGTTGGATTTATGTATTTAATTCAATCGATGAAAAAAAACGTCTGTGTTATTCGAAAATCTCGGATTTCTTTCTAATTATTTGAAAAAGAATGATGAAATAGAAATTCATCACTCAGACTTGATATTAATTATGAAACGTCCTGTATGCATATTTGTATAGTGTATTGGCGGGTGCACGGACTTGTGTGCCCATCAGGTGTCGCTGCCGGCTCTGCAGATACTGCGGTGATTGCCAATATCGTCGAAAATTGCTTTCACGGCGCTAATAAATAACAATTTACTACTGTGACATCGAGACGTTCCTTGAAACCATTTTATATTTATTGATTCTGAGTGAAGATATCCGTTATCACTTTCAGAGAGTGAGTGTGTTTGTAATAAATATAAACATTGCTCGTTACGTTCTCATAGTCGTACTAACCATTTTCCATCATACAGTATAGGTATCAGAAAATACATTACATTTGTATAATTTTTTATTGTATATGCCTTTATTAGAAAGATGTAAAACAGTTTAAGATAACTTTGCTATTTGTTGACTGTTGCTGATACACATTTATGTATCTTTAAATATGTACGAAACTTTAATTTTTTAGTATAGATTATATATAATATTTATTTAATTCAATTATATGTTATACAATTTATACATCATACGAGAAACAAAACAAGAAAAGTATTCCAAAACTCAAAAAATAGTAACATTTTGAAATAATACACAACGATTAATTACTAGTGTGGTGTTTTGTTTTTTAAGTACATGTGTTAGAGTAATGTGCCTAAAAATTGTCACAAAACATAGTTGTTGTGATTTACTGACCGTAACGGTGGTATGGTTGGAATGTTTTGCTCAGATTACATATCTCGAAACTGATTTTTTATCACTGAACCGTGGAAAATTTCCGGAAATATTCCATTTGCTTTTTAACTGTAAGAATCTTGTAACTATTCAGTATCTACTTCTCTCCGCTCCGCCACGACATCTTAGTTCAGTCACCTTAATATTCATCCACTTCATTTGCATTAATTAGTACCACTGTCACGTGAGAGGCTTTTTGTAATGACGGAGAATACAGTCAACTTAATACACTGTTAACTTATTATGAATTATATTTAAATAATTGTGACTCTTCTATCCTTAATTATTAATAAATAAAATTAAGATTTGTTCCAAAGAGAATTAAATATTATCATTTATATGAGTAATGTCGTTATCTTAGTAGAGCCTAAGTCCGTATTTCGGATACTATTGAAAAGTATTAGTAAAGAATGCAGGAGAGCATAAACATAGAATGAAGGCTTGCCCTCCCATTGGAAACTTGATTGAGTGTAAAATTAAAGGAATGAGAAATATGTTAATAATGACTGTTAAAAAAATAGTGCGAAGAAATATAATTTCTTTATTATTTTGAATACAATAACTATAAAAGATAATTAAAAAATAGCAGTACGAAAAATATCGGAAAGGCATTTTTGTGAATTAGAGTAACAATAATGAAAATAAAAATATAATGAAAGGCCTCGTCCTAAAATGTAAAGAATTTAGAAAAAGTTTTGTTTTCATTAACATTTAGTAATATAATAATAAAAGTTATATTATTAGTCTTAGAAAGTAAAACATTTTTATTAATAATTTTGTTACAGTTTAAACAGTTTTGTGTGAGTATGTTGATTTAAATTTTAGTAACTCCCACTTAAACCAAAAACATGAATCTTAATTGAATGAGGTAGGCCAATATCATCTCCTGATATTGCAAGAAAATTATGTGCATGATAATGAAGATTTTGACGATGAAACTTTAATATCCGCTATTTTATGATCGTGTCCTGACTGAAAGCCTCTCAACTGCATCTATCAATGCAGATACAGTTTTCTTATCTTATTAATATATTTACTTTAAAAAGAAAAACAAGCTGTTTATATATTCCAATTTAATTTAATTTGTAAAATTATAAAAATATTACAAGTATACAAACCTTGTTTATAAGACCTATTGTAATGTAAATATGAAGTAATAAAATTTTCGTAACTGCGCCTGCAATAAAGATATTTATCTTATACATGTATATGTTCACAACCTGTAATGGCTAAAATAAAGAAATATGATATATTTTTAGTAGAAGCGAAATTCAACATTAAGACACACGTAATATAGCAGGATATTTTTTACCGTATCAATTACGTTATTTGGAACTCAAAGTCACGAAAACAAAATACTTCCGTAAATGAACTTTCAGCATTGAATCGTAAAAATTAAGGGCCTGTGGTGTAGTGGTAGCACATTCACCCGGCAAGTGAGAGATCCGGGTTCGAGTCTCGGCGGAGGAAGTACATTTTGTGATTCAATGTTTATTGAAATTAAATATTAGGCTATTGCCACTTATACAAATTTTATATATATATATATATATATCTTATATATATAAAAATCTTGAGTCACGATGTATGTTGCCAATAAACTCCAAAACGACTGAAGCAATTTCAATCAAATTTCACATGTATCCGTAATTTAGTCTAACTTAGAAGATAGGATAGTTATTATCTGAATTATTCGCTTATGTCGTGAATATAAACGAATAAAATGAAGAAAAGTTTTCAAAGCGCCTGCACATTATAACCTGCAATTACGAGATAGATACGTATATTAAACAGTGAAACACTATTTGAAGGCGCTAAGTTATGATGTATAATTGTCTAAACTAAATTTTTGGTTGAACTTAAAGGTTGAGTAGTAGACCACTTTGTAATAAAATACATTATGCATGTACAATACATTTTTGACATATTTTCTTGATCGTGACATCAAGGTAAAATCTACATCGGGGTTGGAAATATAATTTACTTCAACCAGAAATGCTCATACGCGGGCAAAACTTACGAAAAGCGTGCGAAGCCGCGGGAAACAGCTAGTATATATATATATATATAATATATATATATATAATTTTTGCTTGTAATAGTAACCAAACAGTTATAGGTGAACAGTTACCACTCCCAAGACAGGAGCTTTTCGAGGAGACTAACATCACGGAAATTCAATTAGCGGTGTATCGATAATTTGCTGAAATCAAGTTTTGACGCTGCAATGTAACCATTTATCATCTACTTTATCGTATTTCTTACATAAATTTGCAGATAAATATAGAGATAAAAATAGTTTTTGAAATAAACAAATTTAGCTCGTCAAATGATTTCATATTATAGGTAAACCGCTTACAAAAAGATACTTAAGTTATTTTATTTCAGGCAGGGTGGTGTAATATATCACTCCGCCGCCGTGATGTCGCTGTCACCCTGTATCCCCACCACTGTTCGGTACTCGGCCTGACCTGGCCACTGCTAATTAACGGCTAACCCCACACCAAACGCAAGCTCCCTGGTTAAATTAACCTGTTCAACTAATATTTACGCTTGTATAGGCCTACACACAAAAATACGATATTCTTCTAAAATAGTTAAGTACCTGCAGTGTAAAAAAATGGTGCGATCAATCCAGGCAGCTGAAACGCATTGAAAACAGGAAAAACAGAGACCACTGGAGTGGGGACCCTCCTGCGCGTGGCTGCTCAGATATTAGCTTCTGCGCAGGTTTCTTTACGAGCGGTTTATCTTTAACAAAATATTGTGTAACATGTAGAGTTCCCTATTGCAATATGCCGTTGGAAAGATAAAACTATTTAACACTTTTTCTTGTTTTATAAAGTTTGTATATAAACTGTGTTTTATATGATATTTCGTAAAATATTTAATGGCCGCCATTTTGAAAACATTAAACTATTTTAAACATATTTTTTTTTATATAATACCTTTTAACTTGGACTTGTTTACCATGTTTTGTAACAATCATGAAAATAACAACAAAAAAAAAATTGTTTTAATAAAAAAATTCAAATAACAAAATTTGGTATGACTGCTATTTGAAGTGGAGATTGAAAAATAAATACTCTTAATTTTTAGTTAAGGATCAAACAGAATCTGAAAATGTATAGCCAGCCCAACCTTTTTGCTACCAATATTTAATTTTTAACTGCCCAACTGCATATAGCGATGGAATTGACGTTTATTATGCTCTCAACTGATGAATAAAGCCTTTTATTCAAGATTAACCACTCATATGGGATTAAATAAGATTACCACCCTTAGAAGAAATATATTTTGTTTTCAACTTCTTACAGTCTAGAAAAGTAAAATTAGACAGGGATGTGTTTTAAGCTCTCGGAACACTAGTCACCAAAAATATTCTACAATAAGCACCGGAATATCTTAAAATGGCTGGAAGTAGACTTTTGGTCGAAGTGAAATTTTCTGATCCACATACAAACACAAACACAATATAAATGCTACTACGGCACCTTATACCATAAGTAGATTAAAACGGCTGGAAGTAGACGCTGTTTGGCCAAATTAGACTATTGAGGCAACGTATGTACATTTTCTTGATCTGGACAGCAATTCAACACTACTACATCGCCGAAAATACTTTTGACCGGGAGTAAATGCAATGGTAGAAAGTAGACAAATTGTTATCGAAGTAGACTTTTTAACCTGTACACGTCGGTTATTTTTCGGACGGACTTCGTATTTTCTTGATCGGGTCATCAATTCAAACGCTACTAAGGCACCGGGAATAACTTAAACCGGAAGAAGATCATAAGGGATAGAAAAACATTCTTAAAAACTTTAACATTCTGATTAAAGTAATGTTTTCACACCGAGTATGTAGGCTACAGTGTATATAAACTTATATCTTTTATCGTGCAACAAGTCAAATTTCATAAAAGTATGTGAGTTATGAATTATTATAATTAGAAATGCTTCTTCAAAAATAGTATGAGTTTTAGTTAAGTTTTGAACCTCTTAAGAATTAAGTCTGAAATAATATATACTTCAAAATGTCTTCTTCGGATTCAATCCGGCCTCATCATATTATATCGTGAGGTTTTTCACTAAGATTTCTTAGTATTTTTCACTCTGACCTAATACAGTAAAAAAAATTGGAACTATTTATTCAAATATTATGCAAACATTGTAAAGAAATTTGTGTATTTCATATGTACTCATAAAAAATGTTTCACTTTCATCTTCAGAGCTCCGAAACATTTGTCATGAAACTTATTCTGAAACGGACAAAGAGATTGGAATATTTCCCAGTGATCATAACTTACGTCACGAGTGCTTATTATGACATTTCAAAAGGAAATATCTTGAGGAATATTTTATTCGAGTCGCGGGTAACTGCTTGTAAATAAATAAACAAGACACATTTCATACGCTTGATTTTCGTGTATAGAGAAACCACCTTTATTTTCCGGAAGATAATGCGTGCAACCTGAGGTAAACTATATATGGGATAAGGTGGAAATGAAAAGTTGATGAAATGTGTAACCGGGGAATGAATACAATTATGGGAGTAACTTTGGTCATAATATAAATATCTCTTGTGGGTCACTCTAGAAAACTGAGATTAGAAAACTTGGTACTGCCCATATACAGTACGGAAGTGCTTGGTTATGAACTTGTTACTAACTTGTTTTGGTTAAGAACTGAGTTTTACACTCTCAGTGATTATTTTGAGTTATTATCGCAATGTGTTACTAAAAACAACACTTTTTAAATTAATATTTTTATTCAAAGTAATTTTTCCTATTTCTAAGGGCGCAACTGGTAACTATAATTTAACTAATAAAGTAAATAAATAAAGTAAATTCTACAAAGAAAAATGTTTTATGCCTCACAGAACGTAAGGAATGGCGATATTTAGACCACTCATGATTTTATGTCTGACAAGGCGTTAAGTGATGACTAGGGGACACCCCTGTCCTCTTCCTAATAGATTTAATCTCGGATCGCTGCTCTCGTATTTCTGCTTTCCAATACTGAAATGTTTTCAACATTTATTGATAAAAATCACTTATATTCGTATGTGGCATATGTGTCAGAAACAACGTTATTAAAAGTCAAGATGTTAATTTTAATCCAAGATCTTTGCCAAAATCATAAAATCTAAACATAGGCTAGTAGATTTTGTTAAAATAAATAACTAAATTCTCAATTAATCAAAACTACCAAAAATTTAGTTAATAGACTACCTTGAAATGGTTTTCAGTATTTCCCATTAATGCGTACACCTGAGACTTATTCCATGCCTATATAGTTTATACGAATGTACAATACGAATTTCCTGCAACAGTCTATATTTTAGTTTTATTAAACTTGAATAAAAATATACAACTTTATTTTTGCTCACAATAGTTTGTTTTTATATAAGTCATAAAACATAACTTGTTTAACTTGCTGATTACATTTAAACATTTATATCTAGTAGTGTTAACAACTATAATTAATGAACCCAATAAAACAAGAAATCTAATATTTAAAAATTATCGGGTAAGAAACAAAGAAACAGAATACTTCTATATTAAAGCTTTATCATTAAAATATTTTTGTTGTATTTAGAGTATCCTGTTTGAAGTTTACTTTGTTGCTTTGATATATTTTCTTTCAAAATTTCTTTTATACACTTAAAACGAAATAAATTTTACAGTTCATAGAAAATTTTATTTTAGGATATATGCCGATACTAGTATATTTATATAGCTCAATATTAATATTTCCCTGAAGATAACAGTATATAAGATCTATATGTACGCTTTTTTATTAGTAACGACAGTGTAATGATACTGATGCCAAATTTAGTAAATTACAACTGAAAAACATCATACTAAAGTGTTTGGTCAAATCAACTGACGCCCCAATCAGAGTCTGCACCACTTATTACATCATACATGGAGACATATGTATAGTGAATACGGCAACATGTAACTAAAGATGTTTTCTAACAGTGGTGATGGTTGAACATTCTCTTTTGAGCAATGGGAACTGGAATTGTGTTACAGATTTTCGGTTCAAGTTACTTGTCCCGAGGCATTTGCCATAACCAATCCTTATCCCTTAAGTGAAAGTAGAGGATATAATATTACATTTATTCCTGAACACTAAAGAACTATATGTTTGCGTTCCATTTTTAGGATAAATCATAAAGTTTAGAATTAATTAGGACCACAGTTCTCAGTACAGCAAAGTCATCAGCTGTGGTTGAATTGTAGCATTTTTTCGTAGTAAACAACTATGTAGACATTCTGATGAGGTCCAGGTGAATATTTCATTATCATCTGTCCAGCAATTTAGAAATTGAGTCAATGGAATATATTATTCTAACATATCGAACAATAATGCAGATCAGTTAGGGTACAAATTTTAATTTTGTTTTTTGAACAACACTATGTATAATGTGGGCATTATAGCAACTCGTATTTGGAATAATTCCTAAGCATTTTATATTATGCGTAATATTGTAGTTAGCCCTTACAGTTAACTGTACAGGAAATGACCAAATTTCCTATATTGTATCTAAGGTTATTAAGATAAGTAATTTTCAATGAATTAATCTGTAATAACCTCTTAGTTCTTTATCATGACAGCACTCTGTACAATAATGAATTATATATATTTAGACATCACGCAATTGTATTAGACCATTATATCTAGGTTATTACTATCAGAATTTATGTCAGTTTTCAATATATGACCAGTGTTTCAAAATTATTGCAATTTCAAGGTTGCATAATGGGATTTGAAATCTATTTATTTTATTGTCATCAATATTATATTTAATTTTAGCTTTCTTTGAATATTTTAAGTAATTTATCATAAAACCTGGTTCTGATTTCAATTAAAATATACATTACGGCAAAAACAAAGTTAACATACTTTATTTAATGGCAAAGAATGAATATTTATGTTAATGTTTTAAGCAAAAACTATATGGTTCAAATTTACCTGCATATAACCGAAGTGTTTTAGAATGAAACTGTAGGAAAACATTCGACTATATTAGTAGTTACTGGTTCATGGTGGTTCATTTGTTACTTGATTGCCTGAGTTTTACTGAATAAACTGCTGATTTAGAATACATTATTTTTCTATCTCATAAGGATAAACATAACATGCATAGGGCGATGGAAAACTACATTTTAAAGCCTTATAATAAATCTAAATTTTAGAATTATACTTTGGGGTATGAAAAGATACTTCACAAATACTCCAGACCATTTATAGACACTTAAATCGATGAAGTAGGTTCATTAATAACGGAAGAGTTCTGTTTACAAAATTGCATTATGTCATAAAGTAACACATATATACAACCATTAGATTTGTATCAATGGGAATAGCCACACTTAATTTCAATAAACATTGAGTCGTAAAAGGAATTGCTCCACCAGGACTCGAACCCGCATACCTCACAAACACATATGTCTTAACCTATAAGATTTAATTCTTTTGTATTTGGCCGTTTCTGTCACGTATACGTTTAAATTACCAAAACAATATATGATCGGGAGACCAAATACCTGTCAAACGACTTTTATTTACATTTATTAAATTTGTATAAATAGCAATAGCCTTATTTAATATAATGTTTAATTAATATAACATTTTCGTGTATACAATAAACTATAGCTTTTGGTGTATCATAAAATTCGTCGTACAAAGCTAAGTTAACTTAAAATTGTTTGAGTTTAAAGAAAAACTACTCTACTCTTTTGATATTCAACACCTATCTTCATAACGCAAATTTATTGCTGGAGTGAACTTAAAAAATTAATAACAGCAAAAGTATGACAATACTAAACAAAATAAATTAATAATAAACTTGCCCGAGGATATAAAATGAAACAAAAACTACGGCAGATGGAAGCGCCCGCAACACTGTAATGCAAATAAATATTTCCTTATCCTATTTCCTTGAAAGCATTCTCATGTGATGCGCTTAATTTTTAAATGATGTAGACTTCTACAGTTCTATATCATTCTCAGGTTAACATAATATTGCATGAATGATCTAGTCAGCTTTGTCCAGAAAACACGTTTGACACAATCTTTTTATTTACTACAGCTTTATATAAAATTATCGTATCTAAATATCGTATCAATATTTAAGTTAAAACGAGAATGTAGGAACGTTGTGATGTCTACACGATGTAGATCTATGAGCAGTAGCTGTAAACGTTTATGCCTCAGTTTACGACCAATCCAATGGTATATATTATATTTATGACCACTTTTACAGGGGTTGCCGAGAATGTAGGGACGTTGTGATGTCTACACGATGCAGATCTATGAGGAGTAGCTGTAAACGTTTATGCCTCAGTTTACGACCATTCCATTGGTATATATTCTATTTATGACCACTGTTACAGGGGTTGCCGAGAATGTAGGGACGTTGTGATGTCTACACGATGTAGATCTATGAGCAGTAGCTGTAAACGTTTATGCCTCAGTTTACGACCATTCCATTGGTATATATTCTATTTATGACCACTGTTACTGGGGTTGCTGAGAATGTAGGGACGTTGTGATGTCTACACGATGTAGATCTATGAGGAGTAGCTGTAAACGTTTATGCCTCAGTTTACGACCATTCCATTGGTATATATTCTATTTATGACCACTGTTACAGGGGTTGCCGAGAATGTAGGGACGTTGTGATGTCTACACGATGTAGATCTATGAGCAGTAGCTGTAAACGTTTATGCCTCAGTTTACGACCATTTCAATGGTATATATTCTATTTATGACCACTTGTACAAGGGTTGCCGAGAATGTAGGGACTTTGTAATGTCTACACGATGTATATCTGTGAGAAGTAGCTGTAAATGTTTCATATTACACGTTTACATGACCAGTTTTAGGTAAAGGCTGATACATGTAACGTACTGAGCCACTAATAAAGCTTTGCAACTTACACCTTTAGTAGTCATTATAGGTACTTAATGATTAGATTGCATTATTTATTCAGTATATCAAGCTGTTATTCATTGTCACGTGTAACAATCTAGGTCGAGAATATGCCATCGTTATGCTCTATGAAAGGTGGTATCTGGATATGAATTATTGGAGTTATACATCCCGAAAACATCTAGGTATATAGAATAGTTAGTTTCTATTCGAATAAATCGGAAATGTTTTATTCAAGTAAAATGGTGATATAAGATCAAGACTAAAATAACATTTTTTTAGTCTTCAATTCTTGTAAGTAAAAATAAACGTCAGATTCAGCCTTTTCTTGTTTACTATCAAAAGTTGCTTGCTTATTTATATTTAAAAGTACGTATTTATTGTGTAAACATGTTTTTACGATATTCCACTATATAAATAATTCTCATGGCATTAATCTGTCTGTATTATAAACATATTTTAAACGCTTCCTCTGATAGCAAATTCTTAGTAAGTTTGTCGAGTCTACCGCAGAGAGAGCGCCCGAAGCAGCGATATGTTGTAAAAAAAGAGTTAGAGATATAAGACAAATATGTTTACACGATATATGGTTTGCACAACTTCTTAATAGCTAGAAAAAAACTGTTTATTTAAGAGAAATATTGTTAAACTCACAAAGTTATGTGAATAAAATTTGTAACTATATGCAATTTAATGAATGGCGAATGTGTTATCATAAAGTGAAAAAGTCTTTATAGATTTTATAGTTACAATTTTTATTTACATAACTTTGCAACTATAAAATCTATAAAGACTTTTTCTATTTATGATCAAACATTCGCCATTCATTAAATTGCTGTTTTTTTGTGTTTACAAATATACGGCTCGAACTGTAAATATAGCGACTCTTAATAACCGCAGTTCTGAGGCCGAGTATCAAGTGCTTGTGGAGGCTGATTTTGTGTATGTTTACAAATATATGGATCGTACTGTAAATATAGCGACTCTTAATAACCGAAGTTTTGAGGCCGAGTATCAAGTGCTTGTGGAGGCTGATTTTGTGTATGTTTACAAATATACGACTCGAACTGTAAATATAGCGACTCTTAATAACCGCAGTTCTGAGGCCGAGTATCAAGTGCTTGTGGAGGCTGATTTTGTGTATGTTTACAAATATACGGCTCGAACTGTAAATATAGCGACTCTTAATAACCGCAGTTCTGAGGCCGAGTATCAAGTGCTTGTGGAGGCTGATTTTGTGTACCGGTAATATAACGGGTGGCGAATCCTCCTGAATGTATAAAAATCCTTACTAAGGTATTACAATACTAAACGACTTATATTAAACTTACGGTCATTAAATATTAAGTCGGAAACAACATTTCATAATACATCAGCCTTCGTGTGCCTGTTGTATACCTTATCACGTCTGCCACAGACCTCCTCCAGGCAAACAACTTGCTTCGTTCAAGTTGATTGAGAGTCGGCCTCTTGACTCGCCATCTCACTGTTTGATTGCTTGGTTCATCTTAGAACATCCAATGGTACAATTTCAATCGTAAACTTACTTGAACCGAGAGCACCAACCTCATACTACCACCACAATCCCACATGTCTTCACCTGTTAACGTCAGTAATATAAGTTAATAATTGAGGAAACTTTCAGCTCAAGTTACCTCCTGAACGAAATCTCAATCTAGAACACCTGCAAACGCCATCCACAAACAACCACCACCATCTCTCATTTCCCATCTGGTAAATACTAAAACATCAATTATAAATGGAGCGAACTTTCACCTGGAGTTACCTGCTACCTGACCTTTTGCTTCAATCATAGGCATCATTGATCCAAAATCAGTCATAGCTTCAGCTAGAACCTCTTGACCCACAAGGACGGGCCATCGTTGTACCCACAAGGAACCAATTGAGATCTGTGAGTGTGCTACGGACACATATAGCTACCAAGTGTAACATATGAGCTTCCTAGAACTCCTAAACTATTACATCTAACAGTTACCTAGTATTAATACTCCCCAGGATCAAAACTTGTATTTAAACTTCTCTGGGTGTCAGTTTTATAAAGGTTTTATTTTGAAAAGTTCATGATGAGCCGCTGGGAGGAAACTATTGGAACATTATAACTGTTAGTGAAATGAATTGCCAGTCCTCCTATCGAGAATGGTCTCCAAAGCCTTTATTGTTGGTATAATAATTATGTATTTGATTATTAATTATTTATTTCTAATAATTATTTTATTTTTATATGATTTTGGTTCTCCCTTAACAAAAAGCCTTCCAAAAAAGTGGCCTCCGGATAATACCAATGTACCAACAATTCTACGTTAAAACCGAGAAATAAAAAGGCAAATTTCTAGATGTTGAGATAGTAAATAATTCTTTATATTCTATAAAGACAAAAGTGAATGTTCCTACATATATAAATACAAAGATAACAGAATGATTACAAACTCGTCTTCCTGATATTCCCTGTTTGTCACTTAGACGCCATTCAAACCCGCTATGAAATCTTGGCACGTACTCTCGAAACTTCTTGGGCTTAAAACTAGTAACTTTACCAAAACTGTGTCAATGTAACAGTACTGCACTCTGCAAACGTCCTTTTCGACGTCTAATATATCTCATGTAACATCTTTTTTTCATCGCTTTAAACTTTTTAGTGAATTAAACCTATGTAACAATTGTGTAAGTCTCTACAACTCCTTCATGAATAGTTATTTCGATGACGGACAGCAGCAACAAGATTTTAATAAGGTTCCTTAATAGCAATACTAATCATCAACTTTATTATATTTTGAGAACACTGTTTTGTAATAGTGGAACTGGATTAATCTGGCAAAACTAATATCAGTAATCTGATGGTACATTAGAAATTCGACTTTGAAAGTAAATGAAAATTTAGATAGTAAAATTTGTTTGAAAATCACTATTTAAACAAAATATTATATTGGGCATACATGAATGTAACACGAAGTACTACTGGCATCACATCCAAGAGCAGCGTGTTGGTATTACGTAGGATTTGGATGAAATGGAAGTGGTTTGTTGAGACTGCATAACACACATGATCCTGTACTAGTGCTCCTTGCGGTCCTCTTCCATTATCCTCTTCCATTATCATCTTCCTGGAAGGCTTCAACACATGAACACGCTCAACTTTCAAGGGTAAGACGTAATTAATCATATATTTTTAAAATTCATCTTGAAGAACAAAAATAGAATGTCTCACTACAAACGTTTTAAAACATTAAAATAAACTCTTATATTACTTTATAAATAATCTTTTACTGTTTTAAGCAGTGTTCAGTCATATATTTGAGTACAAAAATTGTATAGTGATAACCAAAAATATGTCGAAAAACAATAACATTTTAATTCATCTCACAAACAGAATATACTTCTAAAGAGCTTTTGGTGACAACAACGGATGAGCAGTGGCTGCTTCCTGGCAGGGAGTACAGTTTGTGTCTTCAGGCAACCATTATAGCCAAGGGTCTCTTAACTTTACCACATTGTTTATATACATCATTTCCTTTTTATCATTATTATTTTGAAAACTCATCAACATAATCATTATTTTAAAACCTCAGATTGTCTGTGAAAATAAGTGTACAGCTTAAAATAACATATAGCCTCCCAACATTTTAATATGATAATTGGGTTTTCGATACATGTATATCAATTGTTCTCATAAATTCTCACGAATAAGTTATAATATCAGAAATATTAACCATTTACAGGCCTCATTTAATGTGTAAGCAAACTTCACAGTATTACAAGTACTTATATTACCGACGTTAAATAAAGATAATAAAATATTCGGAATACCTTTTGTATTTTTTCTGTTAGTCCCTGTTGGTATTTTCAAGATTATCGTTAGTTTCTTATGATCATTGTTGAGCTTTAGTGTGAAGTGGGAGAGCCCATTTCACAGCATAAAATTTGGACAATGAAATCCATAGGCTGTTGGTGACTCAGACGTGGAACCATATCCTCGACTTACAAGAAGTAAATTGTAGTGAATAAACATGTAGAAAATTAAAAAAAATACTCATCATTTGATTTGTCTGATTGGAGAACATATAAAATTAAGAAAATAGTTTCAACAATTAATTTTTAAAACGATTACGAATTTACTACTAAATTTTATTTTAAGAAAAATTTACGAAGTTTGGCGGGAAACAAAAAATATGATTTGGATTCTAATCTGAACTATACCTAGTTTGGGTAAGCAACATCGGGCAGAGTCTAGTAAGCGAGTATGGACTGAGATGTATTTATCAATACACAGGTTATTGAATTTTTAAAGTTAGGTAATTTAAAAATTCAAAATACAATCTAAATATTTAGTAGTTTTCAATGTCATTCATAGACGTACTTACCAACATTTATATGAAGATGATATCAGTATGAGTATTCAAAGTTCCTTGAACAGTTGCACACTCAGATGTCAGATCCAAACTCTACAACAGATTACGGTCCAAGCTGAGTACCAAAGTTCAGATTGCCAACTACACGGTGATAATTAACCACTTCTCCTGCCGCACTGATTAAGCATCCTCTTTATGGTTTATATGTAAACACATTTACATAGTTTATATATAAATACATTAATTACACGTATTAGATAACACTGTTAAACGGCCCACTTGTCAATTCTCCATGATTAGTAGTATTGGATAATCTGGTTAATTAAACAGCGCATTTAATATGAAAGCAGTCTAACGTTATTGGAATTACTTGGTTATGACGGGTGTTTACAAAGTTTTAATCCAAAGGCAGTAAATTAATTATTAGAATGGTCGACTTTTGTTTCTTTAAATGTGAAGAGAAAATACAAAACAGTTTACAGTAAAGGTATCCTATGTTTTCTTCACGTTCTTTAACCCAAAAAGATACTTGCAGGTATCAGGATGCAGACATTTACCATCGTTATATGTTACAAAAGGTATAACACAAAGTTTCTAGGATTGTAATTGTCTTCGGAATAAGGCTCGTCACATACTAATCTTTTGAAAATTTCCGAAATTTTATTATCTCGTAAACCTTCTATCTTCAATATAAAACTTTAAACCAAGAGTTACAGATACATAGTTGTAAACAAAACTTGGCACAGCGCTTTGGTCGGCGATGGTCCGTAATCCGTCTGTGGTCCCAGTTGATTAGACAGAGATAAAATTACTGACTACATATATAACTGAGCTGTCGAAACTCAGTATCTGCAGTACTTTGTATGCGAATATTGAGTTTAACTTTAGTTCACCTTCCGCTTAGTTCAGCGACTGAAATGTGACACTTTCATAAAGTTGAAGTGCCAATGCCATTTTTATTTTCTTGTTACCTGTAAGTAAAGGTTTTAGAGCAAAGGGAAGGGGAGTAAACTTAAATATTGAGTTTACTCACAAAGGAGGTCCTCTGTAAATGAACCTCCACTTCCACCAAGAGTCGGGGCAACGGACCTTCATTAGAGGGCCGCTACTTTCAGAGTAAAGAAGAGAATGTGTTCTATTACTAAAACATTTTCAGAACTATTTTATTACGTTTTTTGCAATCACAATAATATAGAAACATTGTTATATTTTTACATAATATTTAATTATTATGAGTAAAATTTAAAATATCAATATGAAATATCACACAATAAAATGATTTTTGGATTCAGGAATGATTACCGTGTCACCATTGAATAAATACTCATAATAAATATTTTGCTTAGGTAGAATAGATTATTCGGGTTTTACCACATTATCAGTTTACCATGTAGAGGAATTATCAATTTACTCGTTATCGGTAGGTAATTACAACAACGTGATTGCTATTACGGTAAATGCACTGTTTAATTAATCAGATTATCCAATAACACAAATCACGCAGAATTAACAAGTGGTGCGTTAAACAGGGTTATCAAACTCGTGTTATCCCTATGTAAATGCTTTTACCTACAAATCATAGAGAGGATGCTCCATCAGTGCGGCAGGAGAAGTGGTTTATTTATCACTGTATAGTTGGCAATCTGAACTTTGCTACCCAACTTGTACCGTTATCTGTTGTCGAGTTTAGAGTGCAAATTGAATTTGACGTTTAAGTTCTCGTTACAGTAATTAACACTATTTTAATAATAATTATTATAAAATTCTTTTTTGCGTAAAAATCTTACAATTTTCATTTCATGCTTCTATGCTATAACACTTCGTGCGATAGAAGTAATTCCGTCAGTATAAGGATGTCAATAGCACTGAGGTTTATTATTTGTTACCGAAATATGTCACGAATTTTTGTATGATAAAAATAATTATTTGTGTGTTTTAGAGATATAAACTTTAAAATATGCAATCCAGAAATGATTATAGATTTATATTTATAAGCAAATTCAAGATTCAATATAACAAATTTGTTTGCTTCCAATTCATTTATATTTGTCTTTTATTTAAATATAAATCCACTAACTTTATTCAACCCTTATACTCTATAATATTTAGAATAATAACTAACTGTACTATCGAAAATATAAGAAAAACAATACCTTACCGTACTAAATAGTTTTTCAAATAAAAATATTTAAAATTATTTTGTTATCTAGGCCTATATTCTTTGCACGTGGAGTTATTCTATCTTCAGGTTTTAAACAATAAACTAAATCACGATAAGCTATATTTTAAAAAATTTTTACTTCATTACGGATTAAATTTGGGAGAGTAATTTAAATTTTAAAGGATTAGAACACATATTGCACTAATCTACATATCATAAAAGATGTTAATGTGCAACAATATCATTCGTAAAATAGTTTTGATGCCATATAGTGCGTAGCTTTAGTAAAGCTACTTTCTGCATAACTACTGTAAATTGACGTAATTTTAATACCTGATAAAAATCATTTCTAAACTGACAAATTGCACAGGTTTTATTAGATGTTAACCAAATTAACAATGGGTTACAGGAATATAAACAGTAGCTAATTTTATCTGGAAATTTTGTTTTATATCTCTGCTTTCAATCCCACGCAGCCACACAGATTGTGTTGGTGAAAACTTGCTTCTATGTTGCTCGATCCTGCTGCGTGACATACTAAATTCCTCACCCCCATCCTTATTCTTTAATGTAATAGCGGGATTTTACCTGTAGTTATATATCTGTCGTTTAGTATAGACCTTCTGTCGTACTTCTGAAATACAGGTTTTTCAACTATTAATACTAGTGATTGTAAGTAATAGCACCACTGTAACATATTATTCTGTAAAAATAACTTTTAATACTTCTTGTTACTGCTGAGCTTGAACGTCGCGTTGGTAGGAAATATAAAGTAAATGGTTACCAATCACCCAATTGATTTATAAAATGTGTTATTTTTGACAAGACGTTTTCCGGAGTTAGGCTTTAAGAATATATATTTTTACCGAAAACAACTGAAACACAAAAAATATGCAATTAGTGCACTGCTGTATAAAATTATCAAATAATAATCAATATTCTTATTTCACGAAACAGAAGAACTTACACAGTAAATCTTTTTAGAAGTAAGAAAGTTTGTATTACATTATTAATAATAATTACAGAAGAAAATATAAAAAAATTTCAAGTAAATAAAGATACTGGCAACGTTTCTGGATTCATGTTTGTTAAAGGGATGTATGAATCTTTAATAATATTTGTCAATAAATTCATATTCACTGACAGCTTTCTTATTTTATGTTTATTACATTAACCGATATTGTAAATGCATTTTATATTTAGAGGTGTGCAACTTGTAACTGTAGTTATTAATATACCAGATAGGATATATTTATACTAGTAGTAACAAACAATTATAATAATCATATTATTTTTTTAAAGTCCGACATGAAATTACAAAACAAAATTAGGATTTCTTTAATCTGTCCAAAATGGGAGGATTAAAATTTTATCCCCTGCTCAAAAAATAAACTCGGAATGATAAAACACATGTTATTTGAGGAACTCTTTGATGCTGTAATCCGCTTGAATTTTACAGCCAGATTAGTCTATGTAGGATATTCCTGTTTACCAGCAAACTAGAGTATTAGGTGCAAATGGAACAAGTCTCATACGTCATATGAAGTTTCGGCGTCGCTGGAGAGAACCATCTTCAGTCAAAGGATATTAAACCAAAAACGCGTAAAATACACAAAGACGTTTACAGGTGAGTTAAAATCGGTGGACCTTAGAGTGAATTAGCTAAAGTTTTTAGTATATCAACATTGAAAGTCAAGGAGATGAGAGTCACTTTCAGTCATTAGGGAACTGTGTACATTACCAATAGAAGTGTGCACATGAGTTGACAATAATTTTCCTTTCGTTTTTTCAACTCTTTAATACAATTCGATTTCGGTCCATGCTAAATCTTGCACGATTGACAATCAATATTATTCAGCTAGGTTGTTTGTTTATACAATGCAAATTGGCTGTAGACTCTTGAAGCTTGATCGACGTGACTGAATCTTTAGACGCTGTCAGTTTCTTGACTCTTAAATATTATTTTGCACTAAATGTGATAGTTTACATATGCGTATAAGAATAATAAAAATGTCAGACAGAGTCACACATCACAAAACTATAAAAAATTAGCATGAATATTATGTGTTGCAATTGCAGAGCTTCCATTTACTCAGAAAGGTCTTCTAATCAAATAAACGTCGTGAACAGAAGACTAAATTGGTATACATATTGATGGATGGAGACATTTAACGATATTTGCTGACATACTAAATCATTGAATGACTAGATCTACCTACTGCAGCTTACCGGACCTCTTTGTATTTCTCTTGTCATTATAAATTCCGCATAGCAGCTGGACCTATTTATTTTTATTACTAAATATTCTAGAATTCTTTTTTCTTTCTTAGTATTTAAATAATGTGTAAAACAACCTATTCTAATTTCAAGCTCTATTTACTATCATAAATAGTCCCGTAAGTCACTGATTTCGTCTGGATTTAATTTGAACTTGGTTAAAGTTTAGCACAACCCTGTGTGTATATTTTTGTGCAGTATAATACATTAATGAATACAAATACTTTGACAGTGTAAATATAACGTTTTATACAGTATACAGGGTGTAACTGAAATACACCGACAAACTTCAGGAGGTTGTTCCTGAGGTCAAAACGAACCAAAAAGTTCCTATAAATGTATGTCCTAAAATGCATCGTTTTCCGTCTGTCCGTCTGTTTGTGTTTATTACATTAAATTTTTTTCTAAATAACCATTAAAGGTACAAAGTTAAACTTTTCAACATATGCTAATCTAGTAAAGATTGTCAATTAAAAAAAAATAGAAAATTTTTACTCAACAAAATTCAAAATGGCGGCTAGTTAAAATCTTTGATGGTGAATTTCTCAAAAACTACTTCCTGTATAAAAAATTTAATAGAATATAAAAAAAATATAAACTTATTTATAAAACGAACGGTACCTCATTTTTTGAAATCGCTCAAGAAATAAAAAAGTTATGGTATTTTTCTTAACCTAGTAACATATCACATTTACAAGCTTTTTTCTTGTTTCAAAAGTTAATGTAAGTATTTAGGCAGTATAAAAATAAAACGATATTTTGGGTTAAAAAACTTTAAACGTGATAATTAGTATAAAATTTTATAAACGACATTGTAACAAGCAATCTACATGACTCAACTTTCATGGTTTAAACAGCTGAATATGTTTTCATGTTGAGACACAGCCAACGAACTATACTACTGGAACGCGCACTGCCCATAAGCCACATGTTGTGTTTTCCGGTCGCACACAGCTGTGCGTTACTGGTGTATCCATGGATTTGCAGGCGCTTAAAGTGGGCAAGAACTCACCGAGTTCTGTACTCCATGCCAATGATGCTGATCTTAGAACACATTAACTGTTTATTGATTTTAAATCTAAGGGTAAATTAAGTAGATCAAGTGATGATGTACGGCATTGAAAATTGTAAAATATTGTTATTTGCTCTAGTTATCTCAAACAAATGCGACCACTTCTAAATTGACGAATTTACTGGAAGCCACGAGTTATTTTTAATTAAAACTGGGACTAAAACTATTTTTTTAAATAATATCTCGTTACATCGAAAAAACAGAAAACTTTTGACATTATAAAAAAATCCAACTTAGAAATAAGGCAAAAATTGGTCAAAATAATTTTATTTTCTAACACATAGATTAAGTATGTCATGCTTGTAAATTTTATGTAGTTTAATTTGAAATAAAATACTGTCAATAAAAAGTTGTTTTTTTCACCTGGGAAATATTTTAATGCCTGTAATCTTTGTTTCCGACTTTGAAAGAAAAATAAAAGTCAAAATCTCAGTTATTTTGATATTGTACAAAAATCAGTTTTTTTAACTAAAAATAAAAATCCACGGTAAAAAGCAGCTACTAACATTTGTAATAATAAATAAATTTTAGTATTTAACAATTGTATTAAGTCTAGAAGGCGTTTTAAAATGATGTAAGATCATTACTATAATGCCTGCCATATGGACGGAGTTAGTTCTTGCCCATTTCCAGCGCCTGCAGGCTCGGAACGCAGCCCAGGATTTCGGCTCAGTTTCTCCGGCCCAGAGCGCGTTCCATTATTATAATTCGTTGGACACAGCTGATTAGAACAACAATGAATTCAGATAAGTAAGTCATTTCCTTGTTTATTTTTGACAAGATATGATCTGTTACTTTCATTTGTAGAAACATTATTAGTCGATAGTGCTCTTATTCTATTGAAGATGGCAGGTTACCCTCCTGAAGTTTGTCGGTGTATTTCAGTTACACCCTGTATATTATTTATGAGCGAAACTCCAGAACAATCAACAGCAGTGTTTTTAATTATTGTCTCAGACGTTGGCTGGCCTGTTTTATCAGCACTGGATGACTCTACGTAATTATTTGCTAAAACTTCGGAGCTTTTTGAAGTTATGCTCATTACCAGATTGCTTCCTATTTTTGTAGCAAGTAACATCTGTTAAAAAAATCTTCTGTTTATTGTAACTAAATTACATTTCTAAAACTGATATTACAGTGATACAGATTTATAATATGCTCTTGACGTTCAATAGTGTTCAAAAAAGTATATAGACTTTAGTATGTAACTTAAAGTTACATGGAAAATATTAATTTATTTTATAAATCCTCGTGGTATACTGTTCAACCAACTCAGCTCTGCCGGTCCCCAGTGCGAGGCTAGTGGGTGGTTTGATGTGGTTTTGTGTGAAGCGTTCGATCAGTCTGCAACACTATAAATGATAAGTTGGGACTGTAATGAATTCTAAACGTGATATAAATTATGTTTGAGGTTAGATATTAGGCCTACGCCGATTGATGGAAATTTTGTCTATGTGTAGTGACATGCTCTCACTCTGTATGTGGTGACATCCTCACACTTTACGTGTGGGGACACCCTCACTATTGAAACAGCCTTTTTGATATAAATCTAGCTGGACATTGCATAGAGTAATTATGTTTTAAAACTAAACATTTTATATGCAATAACAGAGGCAGGATAATTATTAGGATATTATATAATTATAATCATATTTTATAAATTTTTATAATTATATATTAGAAAAGATTAAATATGGTTTCTTTCAGTTTACAGGTTAAACAATTGATTTCAGGTCTTGAATGAGGTATACAATCTCTCTTGCTATTTATTTGGAATACGTACTCTCTGACCCACAGGCCAATCTAGCCAATTCTACTGTTGTTTTAACTTTTTCAATGTAACGTTGATACCCAGTCCAGGAACAGGGAGTCATGTAGGTGGTTTTATATGGTTGTGCGTTTATTGTTAGCTTTCGTGGTTTTACTTTTTATTATAGTAAAGCATCGGCTTAATAAAGACACATATTCTTATTTAATTGTTCTTGATTGTGACTTCTCTGGTATCGGCACCATGTCAGCCGGTTCGTAGTCGGCTTTTGGAAGATGGAAGGATTGAGAAGGAAATAGGATTTTCCAGACATTTGCCATCGTTAAGTGATATAAAAAGTTCAGTCACACTACATTTCGAAATCGCAATCTAATCTTAACCTTTCGATTGTCCCGAAACACATATCAGTCATTGTTTATAACAGAATATTTTCCTAAACAATATCAAAAAGTTTTAAATTATACTGGTATTTAAAAAGAAAATCACCTAAGTTAATTGTTAAATAATTATCATCCAGACTCTACTGTAGCATTATTTCTAAAATACTGGATATCTCATAAGTATTATCAATTTAGTTAATTTCGGAATAAAATATTGGCTGAAGTGATTGCCAATTTGGATTTAGAAGGCATGTTCTAAGAGTTGTTGAGAATGCAATGAAGGCATTTGAATGAACAAGGGAGTCGGTTCATCTTGTTCTGTTTGACAAATTTAAGGTCTTTGATTGTCACAATTTGAAATTTTAATTAAGAAATTTGAAATTTATCGGATTATTGGCTATGCTTTGAAAAATATAAAATCTAATTCACAGAAAACAATTTAATTGCATTAAAAGCAAACATTTCACACATAAAGATGTAAGAGCCGGTATTCCGCAGGACTCTGTTTTTTAACCTTTTTTTTCATTTTGGAAATTAATTTGATGTCTATTATATTAATATTATGTCTATAATTACATTCCTGTTAAGATTTTGCTGATGATACCACGGCCTTTGGTGCGAACAGAGATCTGCTCCAGTTATCGGATGTTATAGGAAGAGCACAGAAATATGTTCTGGATTTCGTTTAATAGACTTATATGCAATGAGGATAAAACACAAAGATAACTTCTGAGTCAAAGTCATAAAAGTAACCATAAATCTGTAAAAACTATTTAGCTACAAATTTTGAATAGGAATCCACAAGTTGTAAGTATAAGTAAAACTGTTTCTAGAGTTATCTATTTCATTCGTAAACTTAAACCACTACTAAAACCACTACAAATAACTGTGTAGAGCATACTTTAGACTTTCAATCTTACAAAAACTATGGTATAATTCGATGGGAAAATTATACTGAAAGTCATAAGAATTTACTATTACAGGAAAAAAATTAGGGTTATGTAAGTGTACGGCCTAGTGTAGCACTGTAAACCAGGTTTTACAAACTTTAATTTACTAAGATTCCTCAACTTAGTATGTGTTTGCTCATTACAAATTTATACAAAAATTAATGTTCATGAGTTATCAGCGAAAATGAGCCTTACATGAAAAAAATAAGACACATCATTTAAACCCCTCAGGATCTATTTAAAAGCACAGGTGCCATTAAACATTTTGTGCACAAAATATTTAATTAAACTTTTAGAGTGTGCTTATTTTGCGAAGATTAACAAATAAAAAAAATTATATAATTATATAGATAGGAAACGTTTTATAAATGATGAACAGTTGAAGGCGCATGTGAGCTTTTAGTTTACGTAAAGAACACTAAGATATGAATGTTGTTAGGTCTTGATCTATCTTATGATACAGTTGAATGTCTCACCTTTTATAGACTGATGTACTTGTTATTATAACTTAAGGACAGTCTGTATCATGACTAGCCTATTTCATTTGGGTTAATAGATGATAATAACTATCTTTATTCCTGACTGTTGTCTTAATCGTAGATGTCTGAAACGTAGTAATAATTTTTCATCTGGCAACTTTGAGCATAATTATTTTTTTTAATTGTGTTAAACATTTTCTCTGACTTTATAAATGTTATAAAACTTTAACCGTAATGCAATTTAATTTAAAATATCATAAAACCATTTGTTGTAGTAAATAATGACCTTTCGAAACATATAAAAATATTAGAGGGCTTACCCAAATAATAAATGGTTAAATACGAATAATGATACTCGTATCTAGATTAGGATGAGGCTTTGTAAAGTTTTCTGAATGCTTGGCTTTGCAGTTCAGTATATGACAAGTTGAGACACTATGTCCAATGTAAACTAGTTACTTATTGGCTACAGGCTTGTAATAAATCTTTTAAAAATAGTTAATGTGCAAATATACTACATTGCTAAAACTAGTTTGTGTTTTTTCATGGCCAACTTTGAATAAACCTCTGTATCAACAGTAAGGTATCCGGTGCATAGCTATTGGCTTTTAATGGAACTATTTACTTGTAGTTTGAGCAGAAATATATCTTACTATTAAACAGGTTTGTGTAGATCATGCCCAAAGATGATGAACCACTGTCTCAATTGTAAGCTATCAAGTTACTGGCTATTGGCTTTTAATGGAACTATTTACTTGTAGTTTGAGCAGAAATATATCTTACTATAAAACAGGTTTGTGTAGATCATGCCCAAAGATGATGAACCACTGTCTCAATTGTAAGCTATCAAGTTACTGGCTATTGGCTTTTAATGGAACTATTTACTTGTAGTTTGAGCAGAAATATATCTTACTATTAAACAGGTTTGTGTAGATCATGCCCAAAGATGATGAACCACTGTCTCAATTGTAAGCTATCAAGTTACTGGCTATTGGCTTTTAATGGAACTATTTACTTGTAGTTTGAGCAGAAATATATCTTACTATTAAACAGGCTTGTGTAGATCATGCCCAAAGATGATAGAACCACTGTCTCAATTGTAAGCTATCAAGTTACTGGCTATTGGCTTTTAATAGAACTATTTACTTGTAGTTTGAGCAGAAATATATCTTACTATTAAACAGGTTTGTGTAGATCATGCCCAAAGATGATAGAACCACTGTCTCAATTGTAAGCTATCAAGTTACTGGCTATTGGCTTTTAATGGAACTATTTACTTGTAGTTTGAACAGAAATATATCTTACTATTAAAACAGGCTTGTGTAGATCATGCCCAAAGATGATAGAACCACTGTCTCAATTGTAAGCTATCAAGTTACTGGCTATTGGGTTTTAATGTAACTATTTACTTGTAGTTTAAGCAGAAATATATCTTACTATTAAACAGGTTTTTGTAGATCATGCCCAAAGATGATAGAACCACTGTCTCGATTGTAAGCTATCAAGTTACTGGCTATTGGGTTTTAATGTAACTATTTACTTGTAGTTTGAGCAGAAATATATCTTACTATTAAACAGGTTTGTGTAGATCATGCCCCAAAGATGATAGAACCACTGTCTCAATTGTAAGCTATCAAGTTACTGTCTATTGGCTTTTAATGGAACTATTTACTTGTAGTTTGAGCAGAAATATATCTTACTATTAAACAGGTTTGTGTAGATCATGCCCAAAGATGATAGAACCACTGTCTCAATTGTAAGCTATCAAGTTACTGGCTATTGGCTTTTAATGGAACTATTTACTTGTAGTTTGAGCAGAAATATATCTTACTATTTAAACAGGTTTGTGTAGATCATGCCCAAAGATGATAGAACCACTGTCTCAATTGTAAGCTATCAAGTTACTGGCTATTGGCTTTTAATGGAAACTATTTACTTGTAGTTTGAGCAGAAATATATCTTACTATTAAACAGGTTTGTGTAGATCATGCCCAAAGATGATAGAACCACTGTCTCAATTGTAAGCTATCAAGTTACTGGCTATTGGCTTTTAATGGAACTATTTACTTGTAGTTTGAGCAGAAATATATCTTACTATTAAACAGGTTTGTGTAGATCATGCCCAAAGATGATAGAACCACTGTCTCGATTGTAAGCTATCAAGTTACTGGCTATTGGCTTTTAATGGAACTATTTACTTGTAGTTTGAGCAGAAATATATCTTACTATTAAACAGGTTTGTGTAGATCATGCCCAAAGATGATAGAACCACTGTCTCGATTGTAAGCTATCAAGTTACTGGCTATTGGCTTTTAATGGAACTATTTACTTGTAGTTTGAGCAGAAATATATCTTACTATTAAACAGGTTTTGTGTAGATCATGCCCAAAGATGATAGAACCACTGTCTCGATTGTAAGCTATCAAGTTACTGGCTATTGGGTTTTAATGTAACTATTTACTTGTAGTTTGAGCAGAAAATATATCTTACTATTAAACAGGTTTGTGTAGATCATGCCCAAAGATGATAGAACCACTATCTCAATTGTAAGCTATCAAGTTACTGGCTATTGGCTTTTAATGGAACTATTTACTTGTAGTTTGAGCGGAAATATATCTTACTATTAAACAGGTTTGTGTAGATCATGCCCAAAGATGATAGAACCACTGTCTCAATGGTAAGCTATCAAGTTACTGTCTATTGGCTTTTAATGGAACTATTTACTTGTAGTTTGAGCAGAAATATATCTTACTATTAAACAGGTTTGTGCAGATCATGCCCAAAGATGATAGAACCACTGTCTCAATTGTAAACTATCAAGTTACTGTCTATTGGCTTTTAATGGAACTATTTACTTGTAGTTTGAGCAGAAATATATCTTACTATTAAACAGGTTTGTGTAGATCATGCCCAAAGATGATAGAACCACTGTCTCAATTGTAAGCTATCAAGTTACTGGCTATTGGCTTTTAATGGAACTATTTACTTGTAGTTTGAGCAGAAATATATCTTACTATTAAACAGGTTTGTGTAGATCATGCCCAAGGATGATAGAACCACTGTCTTAATTGTAAGCTATCAAGTTACTGGCTATTGGCTTTTAATGTAACTATTTACTTGTAGTTTGAGCAGAAATATATCTTACTATTAAACAGGTTTGTGTAGATCATGCCCAAAGATGATAGAACCACTGTCTCAATTGTAAGCTATCAAGTTACTGTCTATTGGGTTTTAATGTAACTATTTACTTGTAGTTTGAGCAGAAATATATCTTACTATTAAACAGGTTTGTGTAGATCATGCCCAAGGATGATAGAACCACTGTCTCGATTGTAAGCTATCAAGTTACTGGCTATTGGCTTTTAATGGAACTATTTACTTGTAGTTTGAGCAGAAATATATCTTACTATTAAACAGGTTTGTGTAGATCATGCCCAAAGATGATAGAACCACTGTCTCAATTGTAAGCTATCAAGTTACCGTCTATTGGCTTTTAATGGAACTATTTACTTGTAGTTTGAGCAGAAATATATCTTACTATTAAACAGGTTTGTGTAGATCATGCCCAAAGATGATAGAACCACTGTCTCAATTGTAAGCTATCAAGTTACTGGCTATTGGCTTTTAATGGAACTATTTACTTGTAGTTTGAGCAGAAATATATCTTACTATAAAACAAGTTTGTGTAGATCATGCCCAAAGATGATAGAACCACTGTCTCAATTGTAAGCTATCAAGTTACTGGCTATTGGCTTTTAATGGAACTATTTACTTGTAGTTTGAGCAGAAATATATCTTACTATTAAACAGGTTTGTGTAGATCATGCCCAAAGATGATGAACTACTGTCTCAATTGTAAGCTATCAAGTTACTGGCTATTGGCTTTTAATGGAACTATTTACTTGTAGTTTGAGCAGAAAATATATCTTACTATTAAACAGGCTTGTGTAGATCATGCCCAAAGATGATAGAACCACTGTCTCAATTGTAAGCTATCAAGTTACTGGCTATTGGCTTTTAATAGAAACTATTTACTTGTAGTTTGAGCAGACATATATCTTACTATTAAACAGGTTTTTGTAGATCATGCCCAAAGATGATAGAACAACTGTCTCAATTGTAAGCTATCAAGTTACTGGCTATTAACTTTTAATGGAACTATTTACTTGTAGTTTGAGCAGAAATATATCTTACTATTAAACAGGTTTGTGTAGATCATGCCCAAAGATGATAGAACCACTGTCTCGATTGTAAGCTATCAAGTTACCGTCTATTGGCTTTTAATGGAACTATTTACTTGTAGTTTGAGCAGAAATATATCTTACTATTAAACAGGTTTGTGTAGATCATGCCCAAAGATGATAGAACCACTGTCTCAATTGTAAGCTATCAAGTTACTGTCTATTGGCTTTTAATGGAACTATTTACTTGTAGTTTGAGCAGAAATATATCTTACTATTATTAAACAGGTTTGTGTAGATCATGCCCAAAGATGATAGAACCACTGTCTCAATTGTAAGCTATCAAGTTACCGTCTATTGGCTTTTAATGGAACTATTTACTTGTAGTTTGAGCAGAAATATATCTTACTATTAAACAGGTTTGTGTAGATCATGCCCAAAGATGATAGAACCACTGTCTCAATTGTAAGCTATCAAGTTACTGGCTATTGGCTTTTAATGGAACTATTTACTTGTAGTTTGAGCAGAAATATATCTTACTATTAAACAGGCTTGTGTAGATCATGCCCAAAGATGATAGAACCACCGTCTCAATTGTAAGCTATCAAGTTACTGGCTATTGGCTTTTAATGGAACTATTTACTTGTAGTTTGAGCAGAAATATATCTTACTATTAAACAGGTTTGTGTAGATCATGCCCAAAGATGATAGAACCACTGTCTCGATTGTAAGCTATCAAGTTACTGGCTATTGGCTTTTAATGGAAACTATTTACTTGTAGTTTGAGCAGAAATATATCTTACTATTAAACAGGTTTGTGTAGATCATGCCCAAGGATGATAGAACCACTGTCTCGATTGTAAGCTATCAAGTTACTGGCTATTGGCTTTTAATGGAACTATTTAACTTGTAGTTTGAGCAGAAATATATCTTACTATTAAACAGGTTTGTGTAGATCATGCCCAAAGATGATAGAACCACTGTCTCAATTGTAAGCTATCAAGTTACCGTCTATTGGCTTTTAATGGAACTATTTACTTGTAGTTTGAGCAGAAATATATCTTACTATTAAACAGGTTTGTGTAGATCATGCCCAAAGATGATAGAACCACTGTCTCAATTGTAAGCTATCAAGTTACTGGCTATTGGCTTTTAATGGAACTATTTACTTGTAGTTTGAGCAGAAATATATCTTACTATAAAACAGGTTTGTGTAGATCATGCCCAAAGATGATGAACCACTGTCTCAATTGTAAGCTATCAAGTTACTGGCTATTGGGTTTTAATGTAACTATTTACTTGTAGTTTGAGCAGAAATATATCTTACTATTAAACAGGTTTGTGTAGATCATGCCCAAAGATGATAGAACTACTGTCTCAATTGTAAGCTATCAAGTTACTGGCTATTGGCTTTTAATGGAAACTATTTACTTGTAGTTTGAGCAGAAATATATCTTACTATTAAACAGGTTTGTGTAGATCATGCCCAAAGATGATAGAACCACTGTCTCGATTGTAAGCTATCAAGTTACTGGCTATTGGCTTTTAATGGAACTATTTACTTGTAGTTTGAGCAGAAATATATCTTACTATTAAACAGGTTTGTGTAGATCATGCCCAAATATGATAGAACCACTGTCTTAATTGTAAGCTATCAAGTTACTGGCTATTGGCTTTTAATGGAACTATTTACTTGTAGTTTGAGCAGAAATATATCTTACTATTAAACAGGTTTGTGTAGATCATGCCCAAAGATGATAGAACCACTGTCTCGATTGTAAGCTATCAAGTTACTGGCTATTGGCTTTTAATGGAACTATTTACTTGTAGTTTGAGCAGAAATATATCTTACTATTAAACAGGTTTGTGTAGATCATGCCCAAAGATGATAGAACCACTGTCTCGATTGTAAGCTATCAAGTTACTGGCTATTGGCTTTTAATGGAACTATTTACTTGTAGTTTGAGCAGAAATATATCTTACTATTAAACAGGTTTGTGTAGATCATGCCCAAAGATGATAGAACCACTGTCTCGATTGTAAGCTATCAAGTTACTGGCTATTGGCTTTTAATGGAACTATTTACTTGTAGTTTGAGCAGAAATATATCTTACTATTAAACAGGTTTGTGTAGATCATGCCCAAAGATGATAGAACCACTGTCTCGATTGTAAGCTATCAAGTTACTGGCTATTGGGTTTTAATGTAACTATTTACTTGTAGTTTGAGCAGAAATATATCTTACTATTAAACAGGTTTGTGTAGATCATGCCCAAAGATGATAGAACCACTGTCTCAATTGTAAGCTATCAAGTTACTGGCTATTGGGTTTTAATGTAACTATTTACTTGTAGTTTGAGGAGAAGTATATCTTACTATTAAACAGGTTTGTGTAGATCATGCCCATAGATGATAGAACCACTGTCTCAATTGTAAGCTATCAAGTTACTGGCTATTGGGTTTTAATGTAACTATTTACTTGTAGTTTGAGCAGAAATATATTTTACTACTAAACAGGCTTGTGTAGATCATGCCCAACGATGATTGAAAAAGTGTCTCAATTGTAAGCTATCAAGTTACTGGCTATTTTGTTTTAATAGAACTACTTACTTGTAGTTTGAGCAGAAATATATCTTACTATTAAACAGGTTTGTGTAGACAATGCCCAAATATGATAGAAACCACTGTCTCAATTGTAAGCTATCAAGTTACTGGCTATCGGGTTTTAATAGAACTATTTACTTGTAGTTTGAGCAGAAATATATCTTACTACTGAACAGGTTTGTGTAGATCATGCCCAAATATGATAGAACCACTGTCTCAATTGTAAGCTATCAAGTTACTGGCTATCGGGTTTTAATGGAACTATTTACTTGTAGTTTGAGCAGAAATATATCTTACTACTGAACAGGTTTGTGTAGATCATGCCCAACGATGATTGAACCAATGTATCGATTGAGATTGAGAATTTAGGGTAGCAAATGTCACTGGCATCTTGTGATACAATCTTATAAAAAGTTTGGTGAAACTTTAGTCTCCTTTTTTGTGTTGCCAGTATTATATTGTCAAACAAAATAGATCTTTGCTACAGATAAATTATTAGTTCGTTACATTTTATATTTGGTTCAATTATTACAATTATATATTATTATCAAGGTGTCAGCAAATACTCGGCCACATTATTATGCTTGTAAAATAGTCTCATGTTCCCAATTTATCTGAAATGTGAATTTTTATTCCCATTTACTAGAGCAAACGATATAAATTTCTTCTATTTTTGTAAATTACGATTGGTCTAAAAAACAAATTAGGACATTCCCTGTTACCATTTACATTTCAGCATAAAATCGCTGATGAAAAACTTGAAACAAGAATACAAGAGATTTTAGGTATGAATAATGTGATATAGTTATAATACTAAAACCTCGGTGGTGTTAAAAAATTTTTAATATAAATACATATACTTCTTCTAAGCCACTACAAAGAATTTTGGTAGACCAAAACTAATAATTTTATAATGTGTTTATTTTAATTAACCTAATTTATTTAAACACAATACAAGAAATTATTTTCGAACTAGACAAAATCAAGTTAGTTCATTAGAAACTTCCTAAAAGACTGTCGCCTAAAATCTTGACATAAGATATAAAACATCCTGTACTTCTTGACTTTACTGTGTCCTCCCTGCTCTATCCGAGGTTCGGGATGTCACTCATCTAACTCTAACATGACAAGCCAAATGTCCTTAGCATTTCTGGGATAAGAGGTGGAGATTGCTAGAAAACTATAATATTTCTGTAACATATTCTATATCGTTGCTTCTTGTCTATATTATTAGAGTCCTATGGATTGTTTTAGGGCATATGTATGTTTACTAAAGCCTTTAAAGTTCCAAAACAGTGATGAAGTTTGCAGAGTTACGTATGAAAGTTCCTCGAACCTCTGAATTTATTATTTAAGCAAAGTAACTCTTATCAATTTAGGGCTGAACAATAGGCCCAACTAGTAAATCCAGGCCTCTTGCCAAAATCATTGGCACCCTGAGCATAATTATTGTAAACATGCGCCCCCAATTTTCTCAGTTTGTAATTTGATAATATATTTTATCTGTTTTTTTTCATTTATCATGATATGCTTTTTAACCAGTTTTTTTCCAGTTATTAACTACATAAACCAAAATTTATAATATTAACAATATTTTATTTACACAATGCGTTGCCCTACAATGTGAGGAGTTGTGACTTATAGTGAAGTTCTGCGTTAATGGGTTGTTCAGAATTCATACTTATCATATTCAGTATTCATTTGTGATGTTTTACTGAACTTTAATTACAAATATATCTAAGTGGAAATTACTTCAAAACTGTGCAATATAAGAAAGTTTATTTAAGGCATATGACATTACATTTAATAAACATGGTACAAAGATCTATCCTTTTAAAAAGTCTTAATTGAATAATAGCTGTTAATTCTTAAACAACTTTTGAGACTCCTTTTGATAAAATTAATGATCTCACACATTTTATTGTTTCTGAAGAACTGAATACGTTTATTCCCAAGATATCAAATTGAGTTTATAGTCTAAAGCTTATTTCATTCTCTCTATGCCCTGAGGAAAAATAAAGAACAGGCAATCATACAGAAAATAAATTTTTACAAAATAAAAATTGTGCTAGTCTACAATGTACGAGCCCCAAAGTCATTCAGCTATATTCCATGGTTGGAGATACACTAACATATAACTCATTATTGTCTACGTAGGTATGAAATGAAAAACTGAAAGTCTACGGTTGAAATCTGTCTTAAGATATCTTGCCACATGATACACAAAAATGATTGGTACTTAGGTTGAAACAGGCTCGGTTAACTCAAATAGGATGACCAAGGTTATGTTAAAAATTTTATTCTTCGGTAGTAGGAGCTAGTTGGTTACCACATCGAAAGGAGCGCTAGAAATGGTAGCACGTTTTTGACTGGCTGAGAGTTTGTACTGAATTGTTAACATCAAAATATCCGTTGCTAAGATAAGTTAATTTTCTTTAATGTTTCTGTTGTACAGTTACAACTTTTAGAATTTAAATTTATAATGAGTTTAGCCGCGATTGTGTAAAACAAAGTTGAAAATGTAGTTGCACAGGTTTTGTTTATGATACTTTAGTTATAGTTAGTCGTTGGCAGCAATATTAATTTGGACTGTTAAAATATCTAGAGTAAGAACCACCAAGAAATGCAGTTTAGGGAGGAGTCTATTTGGCGCGTGGACATCCTGCAGCCAACGAGGACTGAGCGACGTTGCTAAACTTCTTCCCCGCTGTAACTATAGTGCGCCGTGTCAGGTGGCAGTTGTAGTGTGTGTGGCAACATCGCGAGGGCCTGTCCATCTATTGGTCACCGTCAACCGCACTCTTTCTTGTCCCCTGCTGTAGTTACTAGTCTAGATAGAGATTATAACAAACCGGAAAAAAAAACAGTTGGATGTTAGGAGAAGAAATGCGTATCAGTTTTACTTAAAATTTAGTTAATGTGAATTACGATGATAACCACAGATAGAACGGCAGATAGCTTTTGCAGAGAGCAAAACAATAAACAAGGGAATCAATACGCGACAAGCACAGTTTGAATAAGTCAATACGTTTTAGTGCTTTCGTTTCAATCGGCTTATATACTTGATTGATTTTCCAATTTAAATCATCAGCTTCTGTTAATTAATTTAGATTTTATAATCAATGTTAGCATTCATTTAACGGAGTCGAATCCATGTAAATTAATTAGATTTCTACTGAATAACGTAGCGACAGCGTGGTGCATCAGTCAGTTTTACAAAATCTGCGAAGTTAAACTTACCATACCCACTCTGTTTACTGGTATAAAACGTGATACATAGCACTAACTTAATGTAGTTAGTGTGGTAGAACCCTCAACTGGTTTTTTCTGTTTTATTAAAAATATCACAAAATCCTACCATTTTAATTATTTAAAACATTTTAAAAACTGAAAATATTGAGAGTTGTTAACAGAATATATAGTTTGTTAATTTAAAATACCTTCAATCGACTTCAAAACCCAATAAGCACAACTGACAATCCAAACCGTTAAAAATGACAAATTACGTAAAGAGTAATAAATATGATATTATTATCACTAACAAAGTTAATTACTTAGTAAAACTAAGTGGCCTAAAATTACCTGAATAAGAACCTAAAAACCTGAGGCACAGTTTAGGGTATACCATATACTATTGTATTAATCCAATTAATAATATGTTGACAAAGCTATCAGATGTTTATAGGACTCATTAAGACTTATTTGTGGGGATTTGTTTGACAAATCCATTAAATTTACCTAAGAAATAATCTTAAAAGAAACGGTAATTAATCTACGAGACGAGCAAATGTAATTTGGGGATATATATTTAGTGAACATGGGCATTTTAAATATTATATTTATAGAAGTAAAACTTTGTTTATTTGTAAAAAACTATTATAACATTTAAATTTTATAGCATCTCAACTGTATTTTGAATTGCCCAAAATGTATGTATCATGAACAATTGCAAGGGAAATTTTAGGAATTGAAGCTTCTCAAACATTATAAACCAATCGTAAATCAGTTTCTATATTTTAATAAAACGACTTGGTTTACTCTAAGTTCAGTTAAGTTATTAAAGTTTTTAAACGATTTACAGCAGTTAGACCCTCAACACAACAATAACAGTAGACTGTAATTAACTGAATGTTCCCATTAGTTGGTATATTACGATGATGTATGCAGCCACGTTATAGGTAATTTAATATGATACGGTCATGTCATGTAATGTGCTTGATATTTGTTTGCTTAAAGTTATTGTTACAAATACGTGAATTCCTTATTCAAAATATTTTTAGGCGCATTTATTTGTTCTGGTCAAATAAACCAGAATATACATGTGTTTAGGACCTATAATAATTAAACTCACTAGAGGAAAACTACGACCCTTGAGAAAAACCTGTGAGTCGGTGATAAATCTTTAATTTAAACACAGGTACGGTGGCATTTTGTTAAAAAAATAAGAAAAAAGAGTTTATACAAACAAGAAATATGGAAAAGGTAAGACATTAAGGATTTTTACTCTACTTTTGCATTGTACTTAGAGCTAAGACATTTTCAAAAAATGGAGTAATCAAGCAATAAAAACCCTTAAAAACCTTTACCAAGAATGGAATAATTGAAGCTGAACACTTTCGCCCGATAGGCGAATGGTAGGAAAAGCTACTAGAGACACACCTGATTAAATTGTAAAAATTATTAACATTTCTTAAGTAGTTTACTTATATTAGTTATCAAGAATGATTGAGTCGAAATTTTTCGTTTTTTCTAGATTACGTAAATTTGATATTTTAACGCGTTGTAGAGGCAAAACCCGTTATCCAGCAATTAAATCTTTTGTTTGAGTGTGGTGGTAAATTCCTTGTCTTCAAATATACTAAGAAAAACTTTTCTTAAATTTCCATAGTTTTTTATATATGAGAGTGAACAACAAAGTGAACAAGTATTACTTGTTTTACGTTTTCCAAGTTTTGATGTTATCACTTTTATTGAGACAAGAAACTGTAACCCAGATTTAGCAAACCAAACATACTGTATACAGAACCGCTGAGAAACATTAACCTTTTGTATGAATACTAGTTGTTTACCCGAGGTAAAATAAACATGTAAAACAATGAAACTCATTGCGAACCCAGGGGTAAACGATATTCCTGTAGATTATTCAATATTGACATGGACAGAGTTTTTACGTCTTAATACTACTACTTATAACTGTCAGCTGACAGTACTTTTTGAAAATTGTGAACCATTTCAAAATATCAACAACACAGTATGGAGGCGTGGGTAATATTGTGCCTGTACTTTTCAATATTGACCAGTGCACGATAATTAATGTCGCAATACCATTACTTATAACTGTCAACAGACAGTACCATCTGAAGTTTGTAAAATAATTATGAACATAATCAACAACTCAGAGAAGATGCAGTCAATAAGAGTATCACCTAAACTTTTTGAACCATTTAACAAATAATCAAACGAAGCGGTAATGATCTCACTGTATAAGTCAATATTGACTGGGTCGGGGTTATTAACGTTCAAATACCTGAAAGCCTACAGTTTTGAGTGACTTACGAGATATTCAGAGCCTGATCCTTGATAAGATAGTTATGAAATTTAATTAACTATTAATCCGTGATTAACAAAACTTTGAACCCTCAATCCTTTACTTTAAGTAATAGTATATGAGAGAATATATACTTGGAGACAAATAAAAGATTACATAACTATAAATACATATAAACATTCCAGTTGTAGTATCATATTTAAAAAATGTAGAGTAACACGTCTAAATTTTGTTTGTATATATGAATAAAAAATATTTATTGTGAAGTTTTAAATTGTAAAGAACTAATACTAGCTATTTAATAATTTGGTTTTTATGAAACTGTTCAATAATCATAATTTTAATTTCAATAACATTGTAGACAAACTTAAAGCTTTAAAATATACGCTAAGCTTTACATATGAAATTGTCTAGTGGTTTACCGAAGAAAAAGATCATTAAAGTTTACGAGTTCTTTGAGAACGAGTTGTCTGTACAGAGTTGTTAATCACTTTTACAATGCCAATGTTGAGTTCAGCTATATTTTACCTTCCGCTTCACAAGGACGTTCACATCAAAATCCTTGCTTCGCTTCCACATCAGAGATAACTAGACACAAAATAGCTTTGCCTGGTTACCCAAGAGCCATCCCCTGTAATTTTACATGTATAGGTGTTGTTATTGTCTCATTAAGTGTACAGTTAATTGCCCTACAGCCTTTAGAAAGTGTAGGATTTTATATTGCTGCATTGAGCAGAAGGTGACATGAAGCTAAACGTAACATTAATATTGAATCAATCCTTCCCATCATAGCTACCTCATGTGTTCTTATATTGAATAGTGAAACCTTTAGAAAGTAAATTTTAATAAACTTAGATTTTAATTTGGCTAGCAAAACAATTGAAGACGGTTGCACAACATATCGCTTAAAAGAATATCCATTATTTTCAGATCTTGTTCACTGATGTCTCTACGTGTATGATGTTGACGAAACAGTGGTGTTATTGGTCTAAGCGTCTCTTTTTATTGGATCATGTGCTCGTTTTGTTTGTGATATTTTACAATTAAGCGTCTGGTTCCAGGGAATCGTTGTTGTTAACTCTTGATTTTTTTAACTGCTCTCAAAGCACTTTATTTTAATTAATGTATTTACTTTCTTCATATTTACTTGGGGCTTGAAGAATTACAAGGCAGTCATGCGGAAGGAGACAGGAAATTGTGTCAGCATGCAAGATCGCACCTGCATTCTTGATTAAGGAAACCTGTCAAGTAATACGTACGTACGTGTGTGTGTCTGCGTACGTGTGTCGTGTGCTTCGCGATATTTTCTAACAAAGGGTAAAGAAAAGTAGTTTAGAAGAGCTTGATGAAATGCCAGCGTTTTCTTTCAAACTAGTTTAATCTACCACCTTCTAATAGTACATTCCTTTCCCTTATATTCTAATTAAAGTTTATATTCTTATAAGTGATGCTGTTCTCAAATCTTACATACGATATTGGTTTACATATGTACATATTTTTACATTTCATTAACATATGTTAAGAACTAAGTCCTGAAAAATAATAATCTTTTATTGTAATCCGGCTCAGCGTGTGTACGACTCTATTGGCTCCAGTTTAGTTCACAGTTTAGTTCATTTTATTATAGTTCACACTATAATAAAATCCTATTATAGTTACTAAAATTATATGTTATAGAAATTCCCTTATTACCAAATCATTATTATGTCCTTACTAGACATTAGTTAATAGGAGTAGGCTGCATACAACTATAACAATGAGGTAATCCATTAATTTCTTTTTATTTTGAAAGATTATTCTATGTAAAACGTTTTATACTCCTTTATCATATCATTTAAAATATATTTGTTATACAACAAAACATAAATTTTTATTACAAAAGTAAAATCTAATAAAAATCGTTTAGAAAAGTTAGATTTTATTGTAATTTTATGTGAATTCACTACATACTGTTTTATGAATCCATATAATAAAACTGTATCTACTTTACAATACTTTATAAATTGGTTATAATAAACTTTATACATATTATAAGCTAAATTTTATTTACTTAAATATCACTGTTCGAGTATATTAGAACTACCAATAAAAAGTTAAGCTGAAATATTGAATGTTTATTTTTTCTCCAATGCTCTATGACGGGTTGTAAGAAATTCGTTTTAACAAGTTTTAAAAGATATTTGTTATTTAATATTATAAATGGCTTAAACAAGAAATTCGTTAGACATACCATGTTTTTTACTTTATTTACGCTTAGTAAAAAAAGCTGCACTAAAATATCTCCAAACACTAATACACCAATTTTTTATGGTTACTTTTTAACTTATTAAAACCACTATCTGATGCTTTGCACAATTTTAGGACTAAAAAATTCAAATAAAATTCTGTCACAAAGAGTAATAAGTGCATTACAAATTTGATGTAGTAAAGGAGGATAAAACAAGGAAGGAGGGCAGGATTTTCTCTAGTCACATTTAAACTTTTGTGATAAAGAAAGATTGAGTTTAATGTTTTTCAGCTACTTTAACAGTTTCCTTTAAGCTATTGTAAAGGTAGATCTGTACGAGTATAGGGAATTTACAGCGCCATTCAGAAAGTAAACTGTCCAGTTATCGACCATTGGGTTATAATATAGCCCCTGGAAACATCTGGGTGCAGTTCACGATTGAGCGCCTAGTATGGAACTTGTATTTCTGATGTGTGATGAAATGCAAAATATTTTTTTTTGGTTTGAAATTCATGATTCTTGAACAACAAAGAGTACGAAGAACATAGAAACACATATAAATTACGTATTATGTATACATGGCAAATTTTATTATTGAGCATAATAAATTACAAGCATAGACGCGTTTCAGAGCAATTAAATTTTGTAATGCAATTCATAATAAGAAATATAATTCTAATGATTTCTCCACGGTACGGTACTGAAAAATATAAGAGTAATCTCAAAAACGGAAACCTGTCCCACTTGACGAGACGGCAGTGACTTTTCTGTTAAAATTCAAAGCACGTTAGTGATTGGATGTGAGGTTTTCGTACTTCACTGGCTTGTCAACAACAAACTCTTTGTGGAATCGAAAATTAAGATCATGAAATGGAATATTGAGAGGGCTTACAGTCAACACGGAAATCATAATTATACAACATACATGTTATTGAAAATTATTTGTACTTTTTATATTTTTTATTTGCCCAAACAATTCGATACTGGTCATTCTTGCTATTTTGTACTAATTTTACTGATAACAGACACATTTTGA